>NW_027370014.1:0-38778 GCF_046119375.1 Phyllobates terribilis
GATTAGCAGGAAAAAGCAAAAAATTTCAGAAATTGCACCTTGCAATGTGGAGATATTACTGTTTTGTGCATTTACAATATTCATTGATTTTTGCCATTGAAAAACATGTTTTTCATATACCAGAAATGTTTGAAGCTACTGACTGAATGAAAGGAGCTGGCATCTCACTCTCTTTGAATCTTCTTTATCATGCTAGGATTAACAGGAAAAAGCAAAAATTTCAGAATTGCACCTTGCAATGTGGAGATATTACTGTTTGTGCATTTACAATATTCATTGATTTTTGCCATTGAAAAACGTCCAGAAATGTTTGAAGCTACTGACTGAATGAAAGGAGCTGGCATCTCACTCTCTTTGAATCTTCTTTATCATGCTAGGATTAGCAGGCAAAAGCAAAAAATTTCAGAATTGCACCCTTGCAATGTGGGAGATATTACTGTTTGTGCATTTACAATAATTCATTGATTTTTGCCATTGAAAAACATCATGTTATTCATATACCAGAAATGTTTGAAGCTACTGACTGAATGAAAGGAGCTGGCATCTCACTCTCTTTGAAACTTCTTTATCATGCTAGGATTAGCAGGAAAAAGCAAAAAATTTCCGAATTGCACCTTGCAATGTGGAGATATTACTGTTTGTGCATTTACAATATTCATTGATTTTTGCCATTGAAAAACATGTTTTTCATATACCAGAAATGTTTGAAGCTACTGACTGAATGAAAGGAGCTGGCATCTCACTCTCTTGAATCTTCTTTATCATGCTAGGATTAGCAGGAAAAAGCAAAAAATTTCAGAATTGCACCTTGCAATGTGGAGATATTACTGTTTGTGCATTTACAATATTCATTGATTTTTGCCATTGAAAAACATGTTTTCATATACCAGAAATGTTTTGAAGCTACTGACTGAATGAAAGGAGCTGGCATCTCACTCTTTGAATCTTCTTTATCATGCTAGGATTAGCAGGAAAAAGCAAAAAATTTCAGAATTGCACCTTGCAATGTGGAGATATTACTGTTTGTGCATTTACAATATTCATTGATTTTTGCCATTGAAAAACATGTTTTTCATATACCAGAAATGTTTGAAGCTTCTGACTGAATGAAAGGAGCTGGCATCTCACTCTCTTTGAATCTTCTTTATCATGCTAGATTAACAGGAAAAAGCAAAAAATTTCAGAATTGCACCTTGCAATGTGGAGATATTACTGTTTGTGCATTTACAATATTCATTGATTTTTGCCATTGAAAAACATGTTTTTCATATACAGAAATGTTTGAAGCTACTGACTGAATGAAAGGAGCTGGCATCTCACTCTCTTTGAATCTTCTTTATCATGCTAGGATTAGCAGGAAAAGCAAAAAATTTCAGAATTGCACCTTGCAATGTGGAGATATTACTGTTTGTGCATTTACAATATTCATTGATTTTTGCCATTGAAAACATCATGTTATTCATATACCAGAAATGGTTTGAAGCTACTGACTGAATGAAAGGAGCTGGCATCTCACTCTCTTTGAATCTTCTTTATCATGCTAGGATTAGCAGGAAAAGCAAAAAATTTCCGAATTGCACCTTGCAATGTGGAGATATTACTGTTTGTGCATTTACAATATTCATTGATTTTTGCCATTGAAAAACATGTTTTTCATATACCAGAAATGTTTGAAGCTACTGACTGAATGAAAGGAGCTGGCATCTCACTCTCTTTGAATCTTCTTTATCATGCTAGGATTAGCAGGAAAAAGCAAAAAATTTCAGAATTGCACCTTGCAATGTGGAGATATTACTGTTTGTGCATTACAATATTCATTGATTTTTGCCATTGAAAAACATGTTTTTCATATACCAGAAATGTTTGAAGCTACTGACTGAATGAAAGGAGCTGGCATCTCACTCTCTTTGAATCTTCTTTATCATGCTAGGATTAGCAGGAAAAAGCTAAAAATTTCAGAATTGCACCTTGCAATGTGGAGATATTACTGTTTGTGCATTTACAATATCATTGATTTTTGCCATTGAAAAACATGTTTTTCATATACCAGAAATGTTTGAAGCTACTGACTGAATGAAAGGAGCTGGCATCTCACTCTCTTTGAATCTTCTTTATCATGCTAGGATTAGCAGGAAAAAGCAAAAATTTCAGAATTGCACCTTGCAATGTGGAGATATTTACTGTTTGTGCATTTACAATATTCATTGATTTTTGCCATTGAAAAACATGTTTTTCATATACCAGAAATGTTTGAAGCTACTGACTGAATGAAAGGAGCTGGCATCTCACTCTCTTTGAATCTTCTTTATCATGCTAGGATTAACAGGAAAAAGCAAAAATTTCAGAATTGCACCTTGCAATGTGGAGATATTACTGTTTGTGCATTTACAATATTCATTGATTTTTGCCATTGAAAAACGTCCAGAAATGTTTGAAGCTACTGACTGAATGAAAGGAGCTGGCATCTCACTCTCTTTGAATCTTCTTTATCATGCTAGGATTAGCAGGAAAAAGCAAAAATTTCAGAATTGCACCTTGCAATGTGGAGATATTACTGTTTGTGCATTTACAATATTCATTGATTTTTGCCATTGAAAAACATCATGTTATTCATATACCAGAAATGTTTGAAGCTACTGACTGAATGAAAGGAGCTGGCATCTCACTCTCTTTGAATCTTCTTTATCATGCTAGGATTAGCAGGAAAAAGCAAAAAATTTCCGAATTGCACCTTGCAATGTGGAGATATTACTGTTTGTGCATTTACAATATTCATTGATTTTTGCCATTGAAAAACATGTTTTTCATATACCAGAAATGTTTGAAGCTACTGACTGAATGAAAGGAGCTGGCATCTCACTCTCTTTGAATCTTCTTTATCATGCTAGGATTAACAGGAAAAAGCAAAAAATTTCAGAATTGCACCTTGCAATGTGGAGATATTACTGTTTGTGCATTTACAATATTCATTGATTTTTGCCATTGAAAAACGTCCAGAAATGTTTGAAGCTACTGACTGAATGAAAGGAGCTGGCATCTCACTCTCTTTGAATCTTCTTTATCATGCTAGGATTAGCAGGAAAAAGCAAAAAATTTCAGAATTGCACCTTGCAATGTGGAGATATTACTGTTTGTGCATTTACAATATTCATTGATTTTTGCCATTGAAAAACATCATGTTATTCATATACCAGAAATGTTTGAAACTACTGACTGAATGAAAGGAGCTGGCATCTCACTCTCTTTGAATCTTCTTTATCATGCTAGGATTAGCAGGAAAAAGCAAAAAATTTCCAAATTGCACCTTGCAATGTGGAGATATTACTGTTTGTGCATTTACAATATTCATTGATTTTTGCCATTGAAAAACATGTTTTTCATATACCAGAAATGTTTGAAGCTACTGACTGAATGAAAGGAGCTGGCATCTCACTCTCTTTGAATCTTCTTTATCATGCTAGGATTAACAGGAAAAAGCAAAAAATTTCAGAATTGCACCTTGCAATGTGGAGATATTACTGTTTGTGCATTTACAATATTCATTGATTTTTGCCATTGAAAAACATGTTTTTCATATACCAGAAATGTTTGAAGCTACTGACTGAATGAAAGGAGCTGGCATCTCACTCTTTGAATCTTCTTTATCATGCTAGGATTAGCAGGAAAAAGCAAAAAATTTCAGAATTGCACCTTGCAATGTGGAGATATTACTGTTTGTGCATTTACAATATTCATTGATTTTTGCCATTGAAAAACATGTTTTTCATATACCAGAAATGTTTGAAGCTACTGACTGAATGAAAGGAGCTGGCATCTCACTCTCTTTGAATCTTCTTTATCATGCTAGGATTAACAGGAAAAAGCAAAAAATTTCAGAATTGCACCTTGCAATGTGGAGATATTACTGTTTGTGCATTTACAATATTCATTGATTTTTGCCATTGAAAAACATGTTTTTCATATACCAGAAATGTTTGAAGCTACTGACTGAATGAAAGGAGCTGGCATCTCACTCTCTTTGAATCTTCTTTATCATGCCAGGACTAACAGGAAAAAGCAAAAAATTTCAGAATTGCACCTTGCAATGTGGAGATATTACTGTTTGTGCATTTACAATATTCATTGATTTTTGCCATTGAAAAACGTCCAGAAATGTTTGAAGCTACTGACTGAATGAAAGGAGCTGGCATCTCACTCTCTTTGAATCTTCTTTATCATGCTAGGATTAGCAGGAAAAAGCAAAAAATTTCAGAATTGCACCTTGCAATGTGGAGATATTACTGTTTGTGCATTTACAATATTCATTGATTTTTGCCATTGAAAAACATGTTTTTCATATACCAGAAATGTTTGAAGCTACTGACTGAATGAAAGGAGCTGGCATCTCACTCTCTTTGAATCTTCTTTATCATGCTAGGATTAGCAGGAAAAAGCAAAAAATTTCAGAATTGCACCTTGCAATGTGGAGATATTACTCTTTGTGCATTTACAATATTCATTGATTTTTGCCATTGAAAAACATGTTTTTCATATACCAGAAATGTTTGAAGCTACTGACTGAATGAAAGGAGCTGGCATCTCACTCTCTTTGAATCTTCTTTATCATGCTAGGATTAACGGGAAAAATCAAAAAATTTCAGAATTGCACCTTGCAATGTGGAGATATTACTGTTTGTGCATTTACAATATTCATTGATTTTTGCCATTGAAAAACATGTTTTTCATATTCCAGAAATGTTTGAAGCTACTGACTGAATGAAAGGAGCTGGCATCTCACTCTCTTTGAATCTTCTTTATCATGCTAGGATTAACAGGAAAAAGCAAAAAATTTCAGAATTGCACCTTGCAATGTGGAGATATTACTGTTTGTGCATTTACAATATTCATTGATTTTTGCCATTGAAAAACGTCCAGAAATGTTTGAAGCTACTGACTGAATGAAAGGAGCTGGCATCTCACTCTCTTTGAATCTTCTTTATCATGCTAGGATTAGCAGGAAAAAGCAAAATTCAGAATTGCACCTTGCAATGTGGAGATATTACTGTTTGTGCATTTACAATATTCATTGATTTTTGCCATTGAAAAACGTTTTTCATATACCAGAAATGTTTGAAGCTACTGACTGAATGAAAGGAGCTGGCATCTCACTCTCTTTGAATCTTCTTTATCATGCTAGGATTAACAGGAAAAAGCAAAAAATTTCAGAATTGCACCTTGCAATGTGGAGATATTACTGTTTGTGCATTTACAATATTCATTGATTTTTGCCATTGAAAAATGTCCAGAAATGTTTGAAGCTACTGACTGAATGAAAGGAGCTGGCATCTCACTCTCTTTGAATCTTCTTTATCATGCTAGGATTAGCAGGAAAAAGCAAAAAATTTCAGAATTGCACCTTGCAATGTGGAGATATTACTGTTTGTGCATTTACAATATTCATTGATTTTTGCCATTGAAAAACATGTTTTTCATATACCAGAAATGTTTGAAGCTACTGACTGAATGAAAGGAGCTGGCATCTCACTCTCTTTGAATCTTCTTTATCATGCTAGGATTAACAGGAAAAAGCAAAAAATTTCAGAATTGCACCTTGCAATGTGGAGATATTACTGTTTGTGCATTTACAATATTCATTGATTTTTGCCATTGAAAAACGTCCAGAAATGTTTGAAGCTACTGACTGAATGAAAGGAGCTGGCATCTCACTCTCTTTGAATCTTCTTTATCATGCTAGGATTAGCAGGAAAAAGCAAAAAATTTCAGAATTGCACCTTGCAATGTGGAGATATTACTGTTTGTGCATTTACAATATTCATTGATTTTTGCCATTGAAAAACATGTTTTTCATATACCAGAAATGTTTGAAGCTACTGACTGAATGAAAGGAGCTGGCATCTCACTCTTTGAATCTTCTTTATCATGCTAGGATTAGCAGGAAAAAGCAAAAAATTTCAGAATTGCACCTTGCAATGTGGAGATATTACTGTTTGTGCATTTACAATATTCATTGATTTTTGCCATTGAAAAACATGTTTTTCATATACCAGAAATGTTTGAAGCTACTGACTGAATGAAAGGAGCTGGCATCTCACTCTCTTTGAATCTTCTTTATCATGCTAGGATTAACAGGAAAAAGCAAAAAATTTCAGAATTGCACCTTGCAATGTGGAGATATTACTGTTTGTGCATTTACAATATTCATTGATTTTTGCCATTGAAAAACATGTTTTTCATATACCAGAAATGTTTGAAGCTACTGACTGAATGAAAGGAGCTGGCATCTCACTCTCTTTGAATCTTCTTTATCATGCCAGGACTAACAGGAAAAAGCAAAAAATTTCAGAATTGCACCTTGCAATGTGGAGATATTACTGTTTGTGCATTTACAATATTCATTGATTTTTGCCATTGAAAAACGTCCAGAAATGTTTGAAGCTACTGACTGAATGAAAGGAGCTGGCATCTCACTCTCTTTGAATCTTCTTTATCATGCTAGGATTAGCAGGAAAAAGCAAAAAATTTCAGAATTGCACCTTGCAATGTGGAGATATTACTGTTTGTGCATTTACAATATTCATTGATTTTTGCCATTGAAAAACATGTTTTTCATATACCAGAAATGTTTGAAGCTACTGACTGAATGAAAGGAGCTGGCATCTCACTCTCTTTGAATCTTCTTTATCATGCTAGGATTAGCAGGAAAAAGCAAAAAATTTCAGAATTGCACCTTGCAATGTGGAGATATTACTCTTTGTGCATTTACAATATTCATTGATTTTTGCCATTGAAAAACATGTTTTTCATATACCAGAAATGTTTGAAGCTACTGACTGAATGAAAGGAGCTGGCATCTCACTCTCTTTGAATCTTCTTTATCATGCTAGGATTAACGGGAAAAATCAAAAAATTTCAGAATTGCACCTTGCAATGTGGAGATATTACTGTTTGTGCATTTACAATATTCATTGATTTTTGCCATTGAAAAACATGTTTTTCATATTCCAGAAATGTTTGAAGCTACTGACTGAATGAAAGGAGCTGGCATCTCACTCTCTTTGAATCTTCTTTATCATGCTAGGATTAACAGGAAAAAGCAAAAAATTTCAGAATTGCACCTTGCAATGTGGAGATATTACTGTTTGTGCATTTACAATATTCATTGATTTTTGCCATTGAAAAACGTCCAGAAATGTTTGAAGCTACTGACTGAATGAAAGGAGCTGGCATCTCACTCTCTTTGAATCTTCTTTATCATGCTAGGATTAGCAGGAAAAAGCAAAATTCAGAATTGCACCTTGCAATGTGGAGATATTACTGTTTGTGCATTTACAATATTCATTGATTTTTGCCATTGAAAAACGTTTTTCATATACCAGAAATGTTTGAAGCTACTGACTGAATGAAAGGAGCTGGCATCTCACTCTCTTTGAATCTTCTTTATCATGCTAGGATTAACAGGAAAAAGCAAAAAATTTCAGAATTGCACCTTGCAATGTGGAGATATTACTGTTTGTGCATTTACAATATTCATTGATTTTTGCCATTGAAAAATGTCCAGAAATGTTTGAAGCTACTGACTGAATGAAAGGAGCTGGCATCTCACTCTCTTTGAATCTTCTTTATCATGCTAGGATTAGCAGGAAAAAGCAAAAAATTTCAGAATTGCACCTTGCAATGTGGAGATATTACTGTTTGTGCATTTACAATATTCATTGATTTTTGCCATTGAAAAACATGTTTTTCATATACCAGAAATGTTTGAAGCTACTGACTGAATGAAAGGAGCTGGCATCTCACTCTCTTTGAATCTTCTTTATCATGCTAGGATTAACAGGAAAAAGCAAAAAATTTCAGAATTGCACCTTGCAATGTGGAGATATTACTGTTTGTGCATTTACAATATTCATTGATTTTTGCCATTGAAAAACGTCCAGAAATGTTTGAAGCTACTGACTGAATGAAAGGAGCTGGCATCTCACTCTCTTTGAATCTTCTTTATCATGCTAGGATTAGCAGGAAAAAGCAAAAAATTTCAGAATTGCACCTTGCAATGTGGAGATATTACTGTTTGTGCATTTACAATATTCATTGATTTTTGCCATTGAAAAACATGTTTTTCATATACCAGAAATGTTTGAAGCTACTGACTGAATGAAAGGAGCTGGCATCTCACTCTCTTTGAATCTTCTTTATCATGCTAGGATTAACAGGAAAAAGCTAAAAATTTCAGAATTGCACCTTGCAATGTGGAGATATTACTGTTTGTGCATTTACAATATTCATTGATTTTTGCCATTGAAAAACATGTTTTTCATATACCAGAAATGTTTGAAGCTACTGACTGAATGAAAGGAGCTGGCATCTCACTCTCTTTGAATCTTCTTTATCATGCTAGGATTAGCAGGAAAAAGCAAAAAATTTCAGAATTGCACCTTGCAATGTGGAGATATTACTGTTTGTGCATTTACAATATTCATTGATTTTTGCCATTGAAAAACATGTTTTTCATATACCAGAAATGTTTGAAGCTACTGACTGAATGAAAGGAGCTGGCATCTCACTCTCTTTGAATCTTCTTTATCATGCTAGGATTAACAGGAAAAAGCAAAAAATTTCAGAATTGCACCTTGCAATGTGGAGATATTACTGTTTGTGCATTTACAATATTCATTGATTTTTGCCATTGAAAAACGTCCAGAAATGTTTGAAGCTACTGACTGAATGAAAGGAGCTGGCATCTCACTCTCTTTGAATCTTCTTTATCATGCTAGGATTAGCAGGCAAAAGCAAAAAATTTCAGAATTGCACCTTGCAATGTGGAGATATTACTGTTTGTGCATTTACAATATTCATTGATTTTTGCCATTGAAAAACATCATGTTATTCATATACCAGAAATGTTTGAAGCTACTGACTGAATGAAAGGAGCTGGCATCTCACTCTCTTTGAATCTTCTTTATCATGCTAGGATTAGCAGGAAAAAGCAAAAAATTTCCGAATTGCACCTTGCAATGTGGAGATATTACTGTTTGTGCATTTACAATATTCATTGATTTTTGCCATTGAAAAACATGTTTTTCATCTACCAGAAATGTTTGAAGCTACTGACTGAATGAAAGGAGCTGGCATCTCACTCTCTTTGAATCTTCTTTATCATGCTAGGATTAGCAGGAAAAAGCAAAAAATTTCAGAATTGCACCTTGCAATGTGGAGATATTACTGTTTGTGCATTTACAATATTCATTGATTTTTGCCATTGAAAAACATGTTTTTCATATACCAGAAATGTTTGAAGCTACTGACTGAATGAAAGGAGCTGGCATCTCACTCTTTGAATCTTCTTTATCATGCTAGGATTAGCAGGAAAAAGCAAAAAATTTCAGAATTGCACCTTGCAATGTGGAGATATTACTGTTTGTGCATTTACAATATTCATTGATTTTTGCCATTGAAAAACATGTTTTTCATATACCAGAAATGTTTGAAGCTTCTGACTGAATGAAAGGAGCTGGCATCTCACTCTCTTTGAATCTTCTTTATCATGCTAGGATTAACAGGAAAAAGCAAAAAATTTCAGAATTGCACCTTGCAATGTGGAGATATTACTGTTTGTGCATTTACAATATTCATTGATTTTTGCCATTGAAAAACGTCCAGAAATGTTTGAAGCTACTGACTGAATGAAAGGAGCTGGCATCTCACTCTCTTTGAATCTTCTTTATCATGCTAGGATTAGCAGGAAAAAGCAAAAAATTTCAGAATTGCACCTTGCAATGTGGAGATATTACTGTTTGTGCATTTACAATATTCATTGATTTTTGCCATTGAAAAACATCATGTTATTCATATACCAGAAATGTTTGAAGCTACTGACTGAATGAAAGGAGCTGGCATCTCACTCTCTTTGAATCTTCTTTATCATGCTAGGATTAGCAGGAAAAAGCAAAAAATTTCCGAATTGCACCTTGCAATGTGGAGATATTACTGTTTGTGCATTTACAATATTCATTGATTTTTGCCATTGAAAAACATGTTTTTCATATACCAGAAATGTTTGAAGCTACTGACTGAATGAAAGGAGCTGGCATCTCACTCTCTTTGAATCTTCTTTATCATGCTAGGATTAGCAGGAAAAAGCAAAAAATTTCAGAATTGCACCTTGCAATGTGGAGATATTACTGTTTGTGCATTTACAATATTCATTGATTTTTGCCATTGAAAAACATGTTTTTCATATACCAGAAATGTTTGAAGCTACTGACTGAATGAAAGGAGCTGGCATCTCACTCTCTTTGAATCTTCTTTATCATGCTAGGATTAACAGGAAAAAGCTAAAAATTTCAGAATTGCACCTTGCAATGTGGAGATATTACTGTTTGTGCATTTACAATATTCATTGATTTTTGCCATTGAAAAACATGTTTTTCATATACCAGAAATGTTTGAAGCTACTGACTGAATGAAAGGAGCTGGCATCTCACTCTCTTTGAATCTTCTTTATCATGCTAGGATTAGCAGGAAAAAGCAAAAAATTTCAGAATTGCACCTTGCAATGTGGAGATATTACTGTTTGTGCATTTACAATATTCATTGATTTTTGCCATTGAAAAACATGTTTTTCATATACCAGAAATGTTTGAAGCTACTGACTGAATGAAAGGAGCTGGCATCTCACTCTCTTTGAATCTTCTTTATCATGCTAGGATTAACAGGAAAAAGCAAAAAATTTCAGAATTGCACCTTGCAATGTGGAGATATTACTGTTTGTGCATTTACAATATTCATTGATTTTTGCCATTGAAAAACGTCCAGAAATGTTTGAAGCTACTGACTGAATGAAAGGAGCTGGCATCTCACTCTCTTTGAATCTTCTTTATCATGCTAGGATTAGCAGGAAAAAGCAAAAAATTTCAGAATTGCACCTTGCAATGTGGAGATATTACTGTTTGTGCATTTACAATATTCATTGATTTTTGCCATTGAAAAACATCATGTTATTCATATACCAGAAATGTTTGAAGCTACTGACTGAATGAAAGGAGCTGGCATCTCACTCTCTTTGAATCTTCTTTATCATGCTAGGATTAGCAGGAAAAAGCAAAAAATTTCCGAATTGCACCTTGCAATGTGGAGATATTACTGTTTGTGCATTTACAATATTCATTGATTTTTGCCATTGAAAAACATGTTTTTCATATACCAGAAATGTTTGAAGCTACTGACTGAATGAAAGGAGCTGGCATCTCACTCTCTTTGAATCTTCTTTATCATGCTAGGATTAACAGGAAAAAGCAAAAAATTTCAGAATTGCACCTTGCAATGTGGAGATATTACTGTTTGTGCATTTACAATATTCATTGATTTTTGCCATTGAAAAACGTCCAGAAATGTTTGAAGCTACTGACTGAATGAAAGGAGCTGGCATCTCACTCTCTTTGAATCTTCTTTATCATGCTAGGATTAGCAGGAAAAAGCAAAAAATTTCAGAATTGCACCTTGCAATGTGGAGATATTACTGTTTGTGCATTTACAATATTCATTGATTTTTGCCATTGAAAAACATCATGTTATTCATATACCAGAAATGTTTGAAACTACTGACTGAATGAAAGGAGCTGGCATCTCACTCTCTTTGAATCTTCTTTATCATGCTAGGATTAGGAGGAAAAAGCAAAAAATTTCCAAATTGCACCTTGCAATGTGGAGATATTACTGTTTGTGCATTTACAATATTCATTGATTTTTGCCATTGAAAAACATGTTTTTCATATACCAGAAATGTTTGAAGCTACTGACTGAATGAAAGGAGCTGGCATCTCACTCTCTTTGAATCTTCTTTATCATGCTAGGATTAACAGGAAAAAGCAAAAAATTTCAGAATTGCACCTTGCAATGTGGAGATATTACTGTTTGTGCATTTACAATATTCATTGATTTTTGCCATTGAAAAACATGTTTTTCATATACCAGAAATGTTTGAAGCTACTGACTGAATGAAAGGAGCTGGCATCTCACTCTTTGAATCTTCTTTATCATGCTAGGATTAGCAGGAAAAAGCAAAAAATTTCAGAATTGCACCTTGCAATGTGGAGATATTACTGTTTGTGCATTTACAATATTCATTGATTTTTGCCATTGAAAAACATGTTTTTCATATACCAGAAATGTTTGAAGCTACTGACTGAATGAAAGGAGCTGGCATCTCACTCTCTTTGAATCTTCTTTATCATGCTAGGATTAACAGGAAAAAGCAAAAAATTTCAGAATTGCACCTTGCAATGTGGAGATATTACTGTTTGTGCATTTACAATATTCATTGATTTTTGCCATTGAAAAACATGTTTTTCATATACCAGAAATGTTTGAAGCTACTGACTGAATGAAAGGAGCTGGCATCTCACGCTCTTTGAATCTTCTTTATCATGCCAGGACTAACAGGAAAAAGCAAAAAATTTCAGAATTGCACCTTGCAATGTGGAGATATTACTGTTTGTGCATTTACAATATTCATTGATTTTTGCCATTGAAAAACGTCCAGAAATGTTTGAAGCTACTGACTGAATGAAAGGAGCTGGCATCTCACTCTCTTTGAATCTTCTTTATCATGCTAGGATTAGCAGGAAAAAGCAAAAAATTTCAGAATTGCACCTTGCAATGTGGAGATATTACTGTTTGTGCATTTACAATATTCATTGATTTTTGCCATTGAAAAACATGTTTTTCATATACCAGAAATGTTTGAAGCTACTGACTGAATGAAAGGAGCTGGCATCTCACTCTCTTTGAATCTTCTTTATCATGCTAGGATTAGCAGGAAAAAGCAAAAAATTTCAGAATTGCACCTTGCAATGTGGAGATATTACTCTTTGTGCATTTACAATATTCATTGATTTTTGCCATTGAAAAACATGTTTTTCATATACCAGAAATGTTTGAAGCTACTGACTGAATGAAAGGAGCTGGCATCTCACTCTCTTTGAATCTTCTTTATCATGCTAGGATTAACGGGAAAAATCAAAAAATTTCAGAATTGCACCTTGCAATGTGGAGATATTACTGTTTGTGCATTTACAATATTCATTGATTTTTGCCATTGAAAAACATGTTTTTCATATTCCAGAAATGTTTGAAGCTACTGACTGAATGAAAGGAGCTGGCATCTCACTCTCTTTGAATCTTCTTTATCATGCTAGGATTAACAGGAAAAAGCAAAAAATTTCAGAATTGCACCTTGCAATGTGGAGATATTACTGTTTGTGCATTTACAATATTCATTGATTTTTGCCATTGAAAAACGTCCAGAAATGTTTGAAGCTACTGACTGAATGAAAGGAGCTGGCATCTCACTCTCTTTGAATCTTCTTTATCATGCTAGGATTAGCAGGAAAAAGCAAAATTCAGAATTGCACCTTGCAATGTGGAGATATTACTGTTTGTGCATTTACAATATTCATTGATTTTTGCCATTGAAAAACGTTTTTCATATACCAGAAATGTTTGAAGCTACTGACTGAATGAAAGGAGCTGGCATCTCACTCTCTTTGAATCTTCTTTATCATGCTAGGATTAACAGGAAAAAGCAAAAAATTTCAGAATTGCACCTTGCAATGTGGAGATATTACTGTTTGTGCATTTACAATATTCATTGATTTTTGCCATTGAAAAATGTCCAGAAATGTTTGAAGCTACTGACTGAATGAAAGGAGCTGGCATCTCACTCTCTTTGAATCTTCTTTATCATGCTAGGATTAGCAGGAAAAAGCAAAAAATTTCAGAATTGCACCTTGCAATGTGGAGATATTACTGTTTGTGCATTTACAATATTCATTGATTTTTGCCATTGAAAAACATGTTTTTCATATACCAGAAATGTTTGAAGCTACTGACTGAATGAAAGGAGCTGGCATCTCACTCTCTTTGAATCTTCTTTATCATGCTAGGATTAACAGGAAAAAGCAAAAAATTTCAGAATTGCACCTTGCAATGTGGAGATATTACTGTTTGTGCATTTACAATATTCATTGATTTTTGCCATTGAAAAACGTCCAGAAATGTTTGAAGCTACTGACTGAATGAAAGGAGCTGGCATCTCACTCTCTTTGAATCTTCTTTATCATGCTAGGATTAGCAGGAAAAAGCAAAAAATTTCAGAATTGCACCTTGCAATGTGGAGATATTACTGTTTGTGCATTTACAATATTCATTGATTTTTGCCATTGAAAAACATGTTTTTCATATACCAGAAATGTTTGAAGCTACTGACTGAATGAAAGGAGCTGGCATCTCACTCTCTTTGAATCTTCTTTATCATGCTAGGATTAGCAGGAAAAAGCAAAAAATTTCAGAATTGCACCTTGCAATGTGGAGATATTACTGTTTGTGCATTTACAATATTCATTGATTTTTGCCATTGAAAAACATGTTTTTCATATACCAGAAATGTTTGAAGCTACTGACTGAATGAAAGGAGCTGGCATCTCACTCTCTTTGAATCTTCTTTATCATGCTAGGATTAGCAGGAAAAAGCAAAAAATTTCAGAATTGCACCTTGCATTGTGGAGATATTACTGTTTGTGCATTTACAATATTCATTGATTTTTGCCATTGAAAAACGTTTTTCATATACCAGAAATGTTTGAAGCTACTGACTGAATGAAAGGAGCTGGCATCTCACTCTCTTTGAATCTTCTTTATCATGCTAGGATTAGCAGGAAAAAGCAAAAAATTTCAGAATTGCACCTTGCAATGTGGAGATATTACTGTTTGTGCATTTACAATATTCATTGATTTTTGCCATTGAAAAACATGTTTTTCATATACCAGAAATGTTTGAAGCTACTGACTGAATGAAAGGAGCTGGCATCTCACTCTCTTTGAATCTTCTTTATCATGCTAGGATTAGCAGGAAAAAGCAAAAAATTTCAGAATTGCACCTTGCAATGTGGAGATATTACTGTTTGTGCATTTACAATATTCATTGATTTTTGCCATTGAAAAACATGTTTTTCATATACCAGAAATGTTTGAAGCTACTGACTGAATGAAAGGAGCTGGCATCTCACTCTCTTTGAATCTTCTTTATCATGCTAGGATTAACAGGAAAAAGCAAAAAATTTCAGAATTGCACCTTGCAATGTGGAGATATTACTGTTTGTGCATTTACAATATTCATTGATTTTAGCCATTGAAAAACGTCCAGAAATGTT
The DNA here is from genome assembly GCF_046119375.1 of Phyllobates terribilis. Classification (NCBI taxonomy): domain Eukaryota; kingdom Metazoa; phylum Chordata; class Amphibia; order Anura; family Dendrobatidae; genus Phyllobates; species Phyllobates terribilis. The sequence goes on from NW_027370014.1 coordinate 15,207, forward strand.
TGAAGCTACTGACTGAATGAAAGGAGCTGGCATCTCACTCTCTTTGAATCTTCTTTATCATGCTAGGATTAACAGGAAAAAGCTAAAAATTTCAGAATTGCACCTTGCAATGTGGAGATATTACTGTTTGTGCATTTACAATATTCATTGATTTTTGCCATTGAAAAACATGTTTTTCATATACCAGAAATGTTTGAAGCTACTGACTGAATGAAAGGAGCTGGCATCTCACTCTCTTTGAATCTTCTTTATCATGCTAGGATTAGCAGGAAAAAGCAAAAAATTTCAGAATTGCACCTTGCATTGTGGAGATATTACTGTTTGTGCATTTACAATATTCATTGATTTTTGCCATTGAAAAACGTTTTTCATATACCAGAAATGTTTGAAGCTACTGACTGAATGAAAGGAGCTGGCATCTCACTCTCTTTGAATCTTCTTTATCATGCTAGGATTAGCAGGAAAAAGCAAAAAATTTCAGAATTGCACCTTGCAATGTGGAGATATTACTGTTTGTGCATTTACAATATTCATTGATTTTTGCCATTGAAAAACATGTTTTTCATATACCAGAAATGTTGGAAGCTACTGACTGAATGAAAGGAGCTGGCATCTCACTCTGAATCTTCTTTATCATGCTAGGATTAACAGGAAAAAGCAAAAAATTTCAGAATTGCACCTTGCAATGTGGAGATATTACTGTTTGTGCATTTACAATATTCATTGATTTTTGCCATTGAAAAACATGTTTTTCATATACCAGAAATGTTTGAAGCTACTGACTGAATGAAAGGAGCTGGCATCTCACTCTCTTTGAATCTTCTTTATCATGCTAGGATTAACAGGAAAAAGCAAAAAATTTCAGAATTGCACCTTGCAATGTGGAGATATTACTGTTTGTGCCTTTACAATATTCATTGATTTTTGCCATTGAAAAACGTCCAGAAATGTTTGAAGCTACTGACTGAATGAAAGGAGCTGGCATCTCACTCTCTTTGAATCTTCTTTATCATGCTAGGATTAACAGGAAAAAGCTAAAAATTTCAGAATTGCACCTTGCAATGTGGAGATATTACTGTTTGTGCATTTACAATATTCATTGATTTTTGCCATTGAAAAACATGTTTTTCATATACCAGAAATGTTTGAAGCTACTGACTGAATGAAAGGAGCTGGCATCTCACTCTCTTTGAATCTTCTTTATCATGCTAGGATTAGCAGGAAAAAGCAAAAAATTTCAGAATTGCACCTTGCAATGTGGAGATATTACTGTTTGTGCATTTACAATATTCATTGATTTTTGCCATTGAAAAACATGTTTTTCATATACCAGAAATGTTTGAAGCTACTGACTGAATGAAAGGAGCTGGCATCTCACTCTCTTTGAAACTTCTTTATCATGCTAGGATTAGCAAGAAAAAGCAAAAAATTTCAGAATTGCACCTTGCAATGTGGAGATATTACTGTTTGTGCATTTACAATATTCATTGATTTTTGCCATTGAAAAACATGTTTTTCATATACCAGAAATGTTTGAAGCTACTGACTGAATGAAAGGAGCTGGCATCTCACTCTCTTTGAATCTTCTTTATCATGCTAGGATTAACAGGAAAAAGCAAAAAATTTCAGAAGTGCACCTTGCAATGTGGAGATATTACTGTTTGTGCATTTACAATATTCATTGATTTTTGCCATTGAAAAACGTCCAGAAATGTTTGAAGCTACTGACTGAATGAAAGGAGCTGGCATCTCACTCTCTTTGAATCTTCTTTATCATGCTAGGATTAGCAGGAAAAAGCAAAAAATTTCAGAATTGCACCTTGCAATGTGGAGATATTACTGTTTGTGCATTTACAATATTCATTGATTTTTGCCATTGAAAAACATGTTTTTCATATACCAGAAATGTTTGAAGCTACTGACTGAATGAAAGGAGCTGGCATCTCACTCTCTTTGAATCTTCTTTATCATGCTAGGATTAACAGGAAAAAGCAAAAAATTTCAGAATTGCACCTTGCAATGTGGAGATATTACTGTTTGTGCATTTACAATATTCATTGATTTTTGCCATTGAAAAACGTCCAGAAATGTTTGAAGCTACTGACTGAATGAAAGGAGCTGGCATCTCACTCTCTTTGAATCTTCTTTATCATGCTAGGATTAACAGGAAAAAGCTAAAAATTTCAGAATTGCACCTTGCAATGTGGAGATATTACTGTTTGTGCATTTACAATATTCATTGATTTTTGCCATTGAAAAACATGTTTTTCATATACCAGAAATGTTTGAAGCTACTGACTGAATGAAAGGAGCTGGCATCTCACTCTCTTTGAATCTTCTTTATCATGCTAGGATTAGCAGGAAAAAGCAAAAAATTTCAGAATTGCACCTTGCAATGTGGAGATATTACTGTTTGTGCATTTACAATATTCATTGATTTTTGCCATTGAAAAACATGTTTTTCATATACCAGAAATGTTTGAAGCTACTGACTGAATGAAAGGAGCTGGCATCTCACTCTCTTTGAAACTTCTTTATCATGCTAGGATTAGCAAGAAAAAGCAAAAAATTTCAGAATTGCACCTTGCAATGTGGAGATATTACTGTTTGTGCATTTACAATATTCATTGATTTTTGCCATTGAAAAACATGTTTTTCATATACCAGAAATGTTTGAAGCTACTGACTGAATGAAAGGAGCTGGCATCTCACTCTCTTTGAATCTTCTTTATCATGCTAGGATTAACAGGAAAAAGCAAAAAATTTCAGAAGTGCACCTTGCAATGTGGAGATATTACTGTTTGTGCATTTACAATATTCATTGATTTTTGCCATTGAAAAACGTCCAGAAATGTTTGAAGCTACTGACTGAATGAAAGGAGCTGGCATCTCACTCTCTTTGAATCTTCTTTATCATGCTAGGATTAGCAGGAAAAAGCAAAAAATTTCAGAATTGCACCTTGCAATGTGGAGATATTACTGTTTGTGCATTTACAATATTTCAATGGCAAAAATCAATGAATATTGTAAAAGCACAAACAGTAATTTCTCCGCATTGCAAGGTGCAATTCTGAAATTTTTTGCTTTTTCCTGCTCCTCTTAGCATGATAAAGAAGATTCAAAGAGAGTGAGATGCCAGCTCCTTTCATTCAGTCAGTAGCTTCAATCATTTCTGGACGTTTTTCAATGGCAAAAATCAATAAATATTGTAAATGCACAAACAGTAATTTCTCCGCATTGCAGGGTGCAATTCTGAAATTTTTTGCTTTTTCCTGCTCCTCTTAGCATGATAAAGAAGATTCAAAGAGAGTGAGATGCCAGCTCCTTTCATTCAGTCAGTAGCTTCAAACATTTCTGGTATATGAATAACATGATGTTTTTCAATGGCAAAAATCAATGAATATTGTAAATGCACAAACAGTAATTTCTCCGCATTGCAAGGTGCAATTCTGAAATTTTTTGCTTTTTCCTGCTCCTCTTAGCATGATAAAGAAGATTCAAAGTGAGTGAGATGCCAGCTCCTTTCATTCAGTCAGTAGCTTCAATCATTTCTGGACGTTTTTCAATGGCAAAAATCAATGAATATTGTAAATGCACAAACAGTAATTTCTCCGCATTGCAAGGTGCAATTCTGAAATTTTTTACTTTTTCCTGCTCCTCTTAGCATGGTAAAGAAGATTCAAAGAGAGTGAGATGCCAGCTCCTTTCATTCAGTCAGTAGCTTCAATCATTTCTGGTATATGAATAACATGATGTTTTTCAATGGCAAAAATCAATGAATATTGTAAATGCACAAACAGTAATTTCTCCGCATTGCAAGGTGCAATTCTGAAATTTTTTGCTTTTTCCTGCTCCTCTTAGCATGATAAAGAAGATTCAAAGAGAGTGAGATGCCAGCTCCTTTCATTCAGTCAGTAGCTTCAATCATTTCTGGACGTTTTTCAATGGCAAAAATCAATGAATATTGTAAATGCATAAACTAATTTCTCCGCATTGCAAGGTGCAATTCTGAAATTTTTTGCTTTTTCCTGCTCCTCTTAGCATGATAAAGAAGATTCAAAGAGAGTGAGATGCCAGCTCCTTTCATTCAGTCAGTAGCTTCAATCATTTCTGGTAAATGAATAACATGATGTTTTTCAATGGCAAAAATCAATGAATTTTGTAAATGCACAAACAGTAATTTCTCCGCATTGCAAGGCGCAATTCTGAAATTTTTTGCTTTTTCCTGCTCCTCTTAGCATGATAAAGAAGATTCAAAGAGAGTGAGATGCCAGCTCCTTTCATTCAGTCAGTAGCTTCAATCATTTCTGGACGTTTTTCAATGGCAAAAATCAATGAATATTGTAAATGCACAAACAGTAATTTCTCCGCATTGCAAGGTGCAATTCTGAAATTTTTTGCTTTTTCCTGCTCCTCTTAGCATGATAAAGAAGATTCAAAGAGAGTGAGATGCCAGCTCCTTTCATTCAGTCACTAGGTTCAATCATTTCTGGACGTTTTTCAATGGCAAAAATCAATGAATATTGTAAATGCACAAACAGTAATTTCTCCGCATTGCAAGGTGCAATTCTGAAATTTTTTGCTTTTTCCTGCTCCTCTTATCATGATAAAGAAGATTCAAAGAGAGTGAGGTGCCAGCTCCTTTCATTCAGTCAGTAGCTTCAAACATTTCTGGTATATGAATAACATGTTTTTCAATGGCAAAAATCAATGAATATTGTAAATGCACAAACAGTAATTTCTCCGCATTGCAAGGTGCAATTCTGAAATTTTTTGCTTTTTCCTGCTCCTCTTAGCATGATAAAGAAGATTCAAAGAGAGTGAGATGCCAGCTCCTTTCATTCAGTCAGTAGCTTCAATCATTTCTGGACGTTTTTCAATGGCAAAAATCAATGAATATTGTAAATGCACAAACAGTAATTTCTCCGCATTGCAAGGTGCAATTCTGAAATTTTTTGCTTTTTCCTGCTCCTCTTAGCATGATAAAGAAGATTCAAAGAGAGTGAGATGCCAGCTCCTTTCATTCAGTCAGTAGCTTCAAACATTCCTGGTATATGAATAACATGATGTTTTTCAATGGCAAAAATCAATGAATATTGTAAATGCACAAACAGTAATTTCTCCGCATTGCAAGGTGCAATTCTGAAATTTTTTGCTTTTTCCTGCTCCTCTTAGCATGATAAAGAAGATTCAAAGAGAGTGAGATGCCAGCTCCTTTCATTCAGTCAGTAGCTTCAAACATTTCTGGACGTTTTTCAATTGCAAAAATCAATGGATATTGTAAATGCACAAACAGTAATTTCTCCGCATTGCAAGGTGCAATTCTGAAATTTTTTGCTTTTTCCTGCTCCTCTTAGCATGATAAAGAAGATTCAAAGAGAGTGAGATGCCAGCTACTTTCATTCAGTCAGTAGCTTCAATCATTTCTGGTATATGAATAACATGATGTTTTTCAAAGGCAAAAATCAATGAATATTGTAAATGCACAAACAGTAATTTCTCCGCATTGCAAGGTGCAATTCTGAAATTTTTTGCTTTTTCCTGCTCCTCTTAGCATGATAAAGAAGATTCAAAGAGAGTGAGATGCCAGCTCCTTTCATTCAGTCAGTAGCTTCAAACATTTCTGGTATATGAATAACATGATGTTTTTCAATGGCAAAAATCAATGAATATTGTAAATGCACAAACAGTAATTTCTCCGCATTGCAAGGTGCAATTCTGAAATTTTTTGCTTTTTCCTGCTCCTCTTAGCATGATAAAGAAGATTCAAAGAGAGTGAGATGCCAGCTCCTTTCATTCAGTCAGTAGCTTCAAACATTTCTGGACGTTTTTCAATTGCAAAAATCAATGGATATTGTAAATGCACAAACAGTAATTTCTCCGCATTGCAAGGTGCAATTCTGAAATTTTTTGCATTTTCCTGCTCCTCTTAGCATGATAAAGAAGATTCAAAGAGAGTGAGATGCCAGCTACTTTCATTCAGTCAGTAGCTTCAATCATTTCTGGTATATGAATAACATGATGTTTTTCAATGGCAAAAATCAATGAATATTGTAAATGCACAAACAGTAATTTCTCCGCATTGCAAGGTGCAATTCTGAAATTTTTTGCTTTTTCCTGCTCCTCTTAGCATGATAAAGAAGATTCAAAGAGAGTGAGATGCCAGCTCCTTTCATTCAGTCAGTAGCTTCAATCATTTCTGGTATATGAATAACATGATGTTTTTCAATGGCAAAAATCATTGAATATTGTAAATGCGCAAAGAGTAATTTATCCGCATTGCAAGGTGCAATTCTGAAATTTTTTGCTTTTTCCTGCTCCTCTTAGCATGATAAAGAAGATTCAAAGAGAGTGAGATGCCAGCTCCTTTCATTCAGTCAGTAGCTTCAAACATTTCTGGTATATGAATAACATGATGTTTTTCAATGGCAAAAATCAATGAATATTGTAAATGCACAAACAGTAATTTCTCCGCATTGCAAGGTGCAATTCTGAAATTTTTTGCTTTTTCCTGCTCCTCTTAGAATGATAAAGAAGATTCAAAGAGAGTGAGATGCCAGCTCCTTTCATTCAGTCAGTAGCTTCAAACATTTCTGGTATATGAATAACATGATGTTTTTCAATGGCAAAAATCAATGAATATTGTAAATGCACAAACAGTAATTTCTCCGCATTGCAAGGTGCAATTCTGAAATTTTTTGCTTTTTCCTGCTCCTCTTAGCATGATAAAGAAGATTCAAAGAGAGTGAGATGCCAGCTCCTTTCATTCAGTCAGTAGCTTCAATCATTTCTGGACGTTTTTCAATGGCAAAAATCAATGAATATTGTAAATGCACAAACAGTAATTTCTCCGCATTGCAAGGTGCAATTCTGAAATTTTTTGCTTTTTCCTGCTCCTCTTAGCATGATAAAGAGATTCAAAGAGAGTGAGATGCCAGCTCCTTTCATTCAGTCAGTAGCTTCAAACATTTCTAGTATATGAATAACATGATGTTTTTCAATGGTAAAAATCAATGAATATTGTAAATGCACAAACAGTAATTTCTCCGCATTGCAAGGTGCAATTCTGAAATTTTTTGCTTTTTCCTGCTCCTCTTAGCATGATAAAGAAGATTCAAAGAGAGTGAGATGCCAGCTCCTTTCATTCAGTCAGTTGCTTCAATCATTTCTGGTATATGAATAACATGATGTTTTTCAATGGCAAAAATCAATGAATATTGTAAATGCACAAACAGTAATTTATCCGCATTGCAAGGTGCAATTCTGAAATTTTTTGCTTTTTCCTGCTCCTCTTAGCATGATAAAGAAGATTCAAAGAGAGTGAGATGCCAGCTCCTTTCATTCAGTCAGTAGCTTCAAACATTTCTGGTATATGAATAACATGATGTTTTTCAATGGCAAAAATCAATGAATATTGTAAATGCACAAACAGTAATTTCTCCGCATTGCAAGGTGCAATTCTGAAATTTTTTGCTTTTTCCTGCTCCTCTTGGCATGATAAATAAGATTCAAAGAGAGTGAGATGCCAGCTCCTTTCATTCAGTCAGTAGCTTCAATCATTTCTGGAAGTTTTTCAATGGCAAAAATCAATGAATATTGTAAATGCACAAACAGTAATTTCTCCGCATTGCAAGGTGCAATTCTGAAATTTTTTGCTTTTTCCTGCTCCTCTTAGCATGATAAAGAAGATTCAAAGAGAGTGAGATGCCAGCTCCTTTCATTCAGTCAGTAGCTTCAATCATTTCTGGACGTTTTTCAATGGCAAAAGTCAATGAATATTGTAAATGCACAAACAGTAATTTCTCCGCATTGCAAGGTGCAATTCTGAAATTTTTTGCTTTTTCCTGCTCCTCTTAGCATGATAAAGAAGATTCAAAGAGAGTGAGATGCCAGCTCCTTTCATTCAGTCAGTAGCTTCAATCATTTCTGGAAGTTTTTCAATGGCAAAAATTAATGAATATTGTAAATGCACAAACAGTAATTTCTCCGCATTGCAAGGTGCAATTCTGAAATTTTTTGCTTTTTCCTGCTCCTCTTAGCATGATAAAGAAGATTCAAAGAGAGTGAGATGCCTGCTCCTTTCATTCAGTCAGTAGCTTCAATCATTTCTGGACATTTTTCAATGGCAAAAATCAATGAATATTGTAAATGCACAAACAGTAATTTCTCCGCATTGCAAGGTGCAATTCTGAAATTTTTTGCTTTCTCCTGCTCCTCTTAGCATGATAAAGAAGATTCAAAGAGAGTGAGATGCCAGCTCCTTTCATTCAGTCAGTAGCATCAATCATTTCTGGATGTTTTTCAATGGCAAAAATCAGTGAATATTGTAAATGCACAAACAGTAATTTCTCCGCATTGCAAGGTGCAATTCTGAAATTTTTTGCTTTTTCCTGCTCCTCTTAGCATGATAAAGAAGATTCAAAGAGAGTGAGATGCCAGCTCCTTTCATTCAGTCAGTAGCTTCAAACATTTCTGGTATATGAAAAACATGATGTTTTTCAATGGCAAAAATCAATGAATATTGTAAATGCACAAACAGTAATTTCTCCGCATTGCAAGGTGCAATTCTGAAATTTTTTGCTTTTTCCTGCTCCTCTTAGCATGATAAAGAAGATTCAAAGAGAGTGAGATGCCAGCTCCTTTCATTCAGTCAGTAGCTTCAATCATTTCTGGACGTTTTTCAATGGCAAAAATCAATGAATATTGTAAATGCACAAACAGTAATTTCTCCGCATTGCAAGGTGCAATTCTGAAATTTTTTGCTTTTTCCTGCTCCTCTTAGCATGATAAAGAAGATTCAAAGAGAGTGAGATGCCAGCTCCTTTCATTCAGTCAGTAGCTTCAAACATTTCTGGTATATGAATAACATGATGTTTTTCAATGGCAAAAATCAATGAATATTGTAAATGCACAAACAGTAATTTCTCCGCATTGCAAGGTGCAATTCTGAAATTTTTTGCTTTTTCCTGCTCCTCTTAGCATGATAAAGAAGATTCAAAGAGAGTGAGATGCCAGCTCCTTTCATTCAGTCAGTAGCTTCAATCATTTCTGGACGTTTTTCAATGGCAAAAATCAATGAATATTGTAAATGCACAAACAGTAATTTCTCCGCATTGCAAGGTGCAATTCTGAAATTTTTTGCTTTTTCCTGCTCCTCTTAGCATGATAAAGAAGATTCAAAGAGAGTGAGATGCCAGCTCCTTTCATTCAGTCAGTAGCTTCAATCATTTCTGGAAGTTTTTCAATGGCAAAAATCAATGAATATTGTAAATGCACAAACAGTAATTTCTCCGCATTGCAAGGTGCAATTCTGAAATTTTTTGCTTTTTCCTGCTCCTCTTAGCATGATAAAGAAGATTCAAAGAGAGTGAGATGCCAGCTCCTTTCATTCAGTCAGTAGCTTCAATCATTTCTGGACGTTTTTCAATGGCAAAAATCAATGAATATTGTAAATGCACAAACAGTAATTTCTCCGCATTGCAAGGTGCAATTCTGAAATTTTTTGCTTTTTCCTGCTCCTCTTAGCATGATAAAGAAGATTCAAAGAGAGTGAGATGCCAGCTCCTTTCATTCAGTCAGTAGCTTCAATCATTTCTGGAAGTTTTTCAATGGCAAAAATTAATGAATATTGTAAATGCACAAACAGTAATTTCTCCGCATTGCAAGGTGCAATTCTGAAATTTTTTGCTTTTTCCTGCTCCTCTTAGCATGATAAAGAAGATTCAAAGAGAGTGAGATGCCAGCTCCTTTCATTCAGTCAGTAGCTTCAATCATTTCTGGACGTTTTTCAATGGCAAAAATCAATGAATATTGTAAATGCACAAACAGTAATTTCTCCGCATTGCAAGGTGCAATTCTGAAATTTTTTGCTTTTTCCTGCTCCTCTTAGCATGATAAAGAAGATTCAAAGAGAGTGAGATGCCAGCTCCTTTCATTCAGTCAGTAGCTTCAATCATTTCTGGACGTTTTTCAATGGCAAAAATCAGTGAATATTGTAAATGCACAAACAGTAATTTCTCCGCATTGCAAGGTGCAATTCTGAAATTTTTTGCTTTTTCCTGCTCCTCTTAGCATGATAAAGAAGATTCAAAGAGAGTGAGATGCCAGCTCCTTTCATTCAGTCAGTAGCTTCAAACATTTCTGGTATATGAATAACATGATGTTTTTCAATGGCAAAAATCAATGAATATTGTAAATGCACAAACAGTAATTTCTCCGCATTGCAAGGTGCAATTCTGAAATTTTTTGCTTTTTCCTGCTCCTCTTAGCATGATAAAGAAGATTCAAAGAGAGTGAGATGCCAGCTCCTTTCATTCAGTCAGTAGCTTCAATCATTTCTGGACGTTTTTCAATGGCAAAAATCAATGAATATTGTAAATGCACAAACAGTAATTTCTCCGCATTGCAAGGTGCAATTCTGAAATTTTTTGCTTTTTCCTGCTCCTCTTAGCATGATAAAGAAGATTCAAAGAGAGTGAGATGCCAGCTCCTTTCATTCAGTCAGTAGCTTCAATCATTTCTGGAAGTTTTTCAATGGCAAAAATCAATGAATATTGTAAATGCACAAACAGTAATTTCTCCGCATTGCAAGGTGCAATTCTGAAATTTTTTGTTTTTTCCTGCTCCTCTTAGCATGATAAAGAAGATTCAAAGAGAGTGAGATGCCAGCTCCTTTCATTCAGTCAGTAGCTTCAATCATTTCTGGACGTTTTTCAATGGCAAAAATCAATGAATATTGTAAATGCACAAACAGTAATTTCTCCGCATTGCAAGGTGCAATTCTGAAATTTTTTGCTTTTTCCTGCTCCTCTTAGCATGATAAAGAAGATTCAAAGAGAGTGAGATGCCAGCTCCTTTCATTCAGTCAGTAGCTTCAATCATTTCTGGAAGTTTTTCAATGGCAAAAATTAATGAATATTGTAAATGCACAAACAGTAATTTCTCCGCATTGCAAGGTGCAATTCTGAAATTTTTTGCTTTTTCCTGCTCCTCTTAGCATGATAAAGAAGATTCAAAGAGAGTGAGATGCCAGCTCCTTTCATTCAGTCAGTAGCTTCAATCATTTCTGGACGTTTTTCAATGGCAAAAATCAATGAATATTGTAAAGGCACAAACAGTAATTTCTCCGCATTGCAAGGTGCAATTCTGAAATTTTTTGCTTTTTCCTGCTCCTCTTAGCATGATAAAGAAGATTCAAAGAGAGTGAGATGCCAGCTCCTTTCATTCAGTCAGTAGCTTCAATCATTTCTGGACGTTTTTCAATGGCAAAAATCAGTGAATATTGTAAATGCACAAACAGTAATTTCTCCGCATTGCAAGGTGCAATTCTGAAATTTTTTGCTTTTTCCTGCTCCTCTTAGCATGATAAAGAAGATTCAAAGAGAGTGAGATGCCAGCTCCTTTCATTCAGTCAGTAGCTTCAAACATTTCTGGTATATGAATAACATGATGTTTTTCAATGGCAAAAATCAATGAATATTGTAAATGCACAAACAGTAATTTCTCCGCATTGCAAGGTGCAATTCTGAAATTTTTTGCTTTTTCCTGCTCCTCTTAGCATGATAAAGAAGATTCAAAGAGAGTGAGATGCCAGCTCCTTTCATTCAGTCAGTAGCTTCAATCATTTCTGGACATTTTTCAATGGCAAAAATCAATGAATATTGTAAATGCACAAAACAGTAATTTCTCCGCATTGCAAGGTGCAATTCTGAAATTTTTTGCTTTTTCCTGCTCCTCTTAGCATGATAAAGAAGATTCAAAGAGAGTGAGATGCCAGCTCCTTTCATTCAGTCAGTAGCTTCAAACATTTCTGGTATATGAATAACATGATGTTTTTCAATGGCAAAAATCAATGAATATTGTAAATGCACAAACAGTAATTTCTCCGCATTGCAAGGTGCAATTCTGAAATTTTTTGCTTTTTCCTGCTCCTCTTAGCATGATAAAGAAGATTCAAAGAGAGTGAGATGCCAGCTCCTTTCATTCAGTCAGTAGCTTCAATCATTTCTGGACGTTTTTCAATGGCAAAAATCAATGAATATTGTAAATGCACAAACAGTAATTTCTCCGCATTGCAAGGTGCAATTCTGAAATTTTTTGCTTTTTCCTGCTCCTCTTAGCATGATAAAGAAGATTCAAAGAGAGTGAGATGCCAGCTCCTTTCATTCAGTCAGTAGCTTCAATCATTTCTGGAAGTTTTTCAATGGCAAAAATCAATGAATATTGTAAATGCACAAACAGTAATTTCTCCGCATTGCAAGGTGCAATTCTGAAATTTTTTGCTTTTTCCTGCTCCTCTTAGCATGATAAAGAAGATTCAAAGAGAGTGAGATGCCAGCTCCTTTCATTCAGTCAGTAGCTTCAATCATTTCTGGACGTTTTTCAATGGCAAAAATCAATGAATATTGTAAATGCACAAACAGTAATTTCTCCGCATTGCAAGGTGCAATTCTGAAATTTTTTGCTTTTTCCTGCTCCTCTTAGCATGATAAAGAAGATTCAAAGAGAGTGAGATGCCAGCTCCTTTCATTCAGTCAGTAGCTTCAAACATTTCTGGTATATGAATAACATGATGTTTTTCAATGGCAAAAATCAATGAATATTGTAAATGCACAAACAATAATTTCTCCGCATTGCAAGGTGCAATTCTGAAATTTTTTGCTTTTTCCTGCTCCTCTTAGCATGATAAAGAAGATTCAAAGAGAGTGAGATGCCAGCTCCTTTCATTCAGTCAGTAGCTTCAATCATTTCTGGACATTTTTCAATGGCAAAAATCAATGAATATTGTAAATGCACAAACAGTAATTTCTCCGCATTGCAAGGTGCAATTCTGAAATTTTTTGCTTTTTCCTGCTCCTCTTAGCATGATAAAGAAGATTCAAAGAGAGTGAGATGCCAGCTCCTTTCATTCAGTCAGTAGCTTCAATCATTTCTGGACGTTTTTCAATGGCAAAAATCAATGAATATTGTAAATGCACAAACAGTAATTTCTCCGCATTGCAAGGTGCAATTCTGAAATTTTTTGCTTTTTCCTGCTCCTCTTAGCATGATAAAGAAGATTCAAAGAGAGTGAGATGCCAGCTCCTTTCATTCAGTCAGTAGCTTCAAACATTTCTGGTATATGAATAACATGATGTTTTTCAATGGCAAAAATCAATGAATATTGTAAATGCACAAACAGTAATTTCTCCGCATTGCAAGGTGCAATTCTGAAATTTTTTGCTTTTTCCTGCTCCTCTTAGCATGATAAAGAAGATTCAAAGAGAGTGAGATGCCAGCTCTTTTCATTCAGTCAGTAGCTTCAATCATTTCTGGACGTTTTTCAATGGCAAAAATCAATGAATATTGTAAATGCACAAACAGTAATTTCTCCGCATTGCAAGGTGCAATTCTGAAATTTTTTGCTTTTTCCTGCTCCTCTTAGCATGATAAAGAAGATTCAAAGAGAGTGAGATGCCAGCTCCTTTCATTCAGTCAGTAGCTTCAATCATTTCTGGAAGTTTTTCAATGGCAAAAATCAATGAATATTGTAAATGCACAAACAGTAATTTCTCCGCATTGCAAGGTGCAATTCTGAAATTTTTTGCTTTTTCCTGCTCCTCTTAGCATGATAAAGAAGATTCAAAGAGAGTGAGATGCCAGCTCCTTTCATTCAGTCAGTAGCTTCAATCATTTCTGGACGTTTTTCAATGGCAAAAATCAATGAATATTGTAAATGCACAAACAGTAATTTCTCCGCATTGCAAGGTGCAATTCTGAAATTTTTTGCTTTTTCCTGCTCCTCTTAGCATGATAAAGAAGATTCAAAGAGAGTGAGATGCCAGCTCCTTTCATTCAGTCAGTAGCTTCAATCATTTCTGGAAGTTTTTCAATGGCAAAAATTAATGAATATTGTAAATGCACAAACAGTAATTTCTCCGCATTGCAAGGTGCAATTCTGAAATTTTTTGCTTTTTCCTGCTCCTCTTAGCATGATAAAGAAGATTCAAAGAGAGTGAGATGCCAGCTCCTTTCATTCAGTCAGTAGCTTCAATCATTTCTGGACGTTTTTCAATGGCAAAAATCAGTGAATATTGTAAATGCACAAACAGTAATTTCTCCGCATTGCAAGGTGCAATTCTGAAATTTTTTGCTTTTTCCTGCTCCTCTTAGCATGATAAAGAAGATTCAAAGAGAGTGAGATGCCAGCTCCTTTCATTCAGTCAGTAGCTTCAAACATTTCTGGTATATGAATAACATGATGTTTTTCAATGGCAAAAATCAATGAATATTGTAAATGCACAAACAGTAATTTCTCCGCATTGCAAGGTGCAATTCTGAAATTTTTTGCTTTTTCCTGCTCCTCTTAGCATGATAAAGAAGATTCAAAGAGAGTGAGATGCCAGCTCCTTTCATTCAGTCAGTAGCTTCAATCATTTCTGGACATTTTTCAATGGCAAAAATCAATGAATATTGTAAATGCACAAAACAGTAATTTCTCCGCATTGCAAGGTGCAATTCTGAAATTTTTTGCTTTTTCCTGCTCCTCTTAGCATGATAAAGAAGATTCAAAGAGAGTGAGATGCCAGCTCCTTTCATTCAGTCAGTAGCTTCAAACATTTCTGGTATATGAATAACATGATGTTTTTCAATGGCAAAAATCAATGAATATTGTAAATGCACAAACAGTAATTTCTCCGCATTGCAAGGTGCAATTCTGAAATTTTTTGCTTTTTCCTGCTCCTCTTAGCATGATAAAGAAGATTCAAAGAGAGTGAGATGCCAGCTCCTTTCATTCAGTCAGTAGCTTCAATCATTTCTGGACGTTTTTCAATGGCAAAAATCAATGAATATTGTAAATGCACAAACAGTAATTTCTCCGCATTGCAAGGTGCAATTCTGAAATTTTTTGCTTTTTCCTGCTCCTCTTAGCATGATAAAGAAGATTCAAAGAGAGTGAGATGCCAGCTCCTTTCATTCAGTCAGTAGCTTCAATCATTTCTGGAAGTTTTTCAATGGCAAAAATCAATGAATATTGTAAATGCACAAACAGTAATTTCTCCGCATTGCAAGGTGCAATTCTGAAATTTTTTGCTTTTTCCTGCTCCTCTTAGCATGATAAAGAAGATTCAAAGAGAGTGAGATGCCAGCTCCTTTCATTCAGTCAGTAGCTTCAATCATTTCTGGACGTTTTTCAATGGCAAAAATCAATGAATATTGTAAATGCACAAACAGTAATTTCTCCGCATTGCAAGGTGCAATTCTGAAATTTTTTGCTTTTTCCTGCTCCTCTTAGCATGATAAAGAAGATTCAAAGAGAGTGAGATGCCAGCTCCTTTCATTCAGTCAGTAGCTTCAAACATTTCTGGTATATGAATAACATGATGTTTTTCAATGGCAAAAATCAATGAATATTGTAAATGCACAAACAATAATTTCTCCGCATTGCAAGGTGCAATTCTGAAATTTTTTGCTTTTTCCTGCTCCTCTTAGCATGATAAAGAAGATTCAAAGAGAGTGAGATGCCAGCTCCTTTCATTCAGTCAGTAGCTTCAATCATTTCTGGACGTTTTTCAATGGCAAAAATCAATGAATATTGTAAATGCACAAACAGTAATCTCTCCGCATTGCAAGGTGCAATTCTGAAATTTTTTGCTTTTTCCTGCTCCTCTTAGCATGATAAAGAAGATTCAAAGAGAGTGAGATGCCAGCTCCTTTCATTCAGTCAGTAGCTTCAATCATTTCTGGACGTTTTTCAATGGCAAAAATCAATGAATATTGTAAATGCACAAACAGTAATTTCTCCGCATTGCAAGGTGCAATTCTGAAATTTTTTGCTTTTTCCTGCTCCTCTTAGCATGATAAAGAAGATTCAAAGAGAGTGAGATGCCAGCTCCTTTCATTCAGTCAGTAGCTTCAAACATTTCTGGTATATGAATAACATGATGTTTTTCAATGGCAAAAATCAATGAATATTGTAAATGCACAAACAGTAATTTCTCCGCATTGCAAGGTGCAATTCTGAAATTTTTTGCTTTTTCCTGCTCCTCTTAGCATGATAAAGAAGATTCAAAGAGAGTGAGATGCCAGCTCCTTTCATTCAGTCAGTAGCTTCAAACATTTCTGGTATATGAATAACATGATGTTTTTCAATGGCAAAAATCAATGAATATTGTAAATGCACAAACAATAATTTCTCCGCATTGCAAGGTGCAATTCTGAAATTTTTTGCTTTTTCCTGCTCCTCTTAGCATGATAAAGAAGATTCAAAGAGAGTGAGATGCCAGCTCCTTTCATTCAGTCAGTAGCTTCAATCATTTCTGGACGTTTTTCAATGGCAAAAATCAATGAATATTGTAAATGCACAAACAGTAATTTCTCCGCATTGCAAGGTGCAATTCTGAAATTTTTTGCTTTTTCCTGCTCCTCTTAGCATGATAAAGAAGATTCAAAGAGAGTGAGATGCCAGCTCCTTTCATTCAGTCAGTAGCTTCAATCATTTCTGGATGTTTTTCAATGGCAAAAATCAATGAATATTGTAAATGCACAAACAGTAATTTCTCCGCATTGCAAGGTGCAATTCTGAAATTTTTTGCTTTTTCCTGCTCCTCTTAGCATGATAAAGAAGATTCAAAGAGAGTGAGATGCCAGCTCCTTTCATTCAGTCAGTAGCTTCAATCATTTCTGGTATATGAATAACATGATGTTTTTCAATGGCAAAAATCAATGAATATTGTAAATGCACAAACAGTAATTTCTCCGCATTGCAAGGTGCAATTCTGAAATTTTTTGCTTTTTCCTGCTCCTCTTAGCATGATAAAGAAGATTCAAAGAGAGTGAGATGCCAGCTCCTTTCATTCAGTCAGTAGCTTCAATCATTTCTGGACGTTTTTCAATGGCAAAAATCAATGAATATTGTAAATGCACAAACAGTAATTTCTCCGCATTGCAAGGTGCAATTCTGAAATTTTTTGCTTTTTCCTGCTCCTCTTAGCATGATAAAGAAGATTCTAAGAGAGTGAGATGCCAGCTCCTTTCATTCAGTCAGTAGCTTCAATCATTTCTGGACGTTTTTCAATGGCAAAAATCAATGAATATTGTAAATGCACAAACAGTAATTTCTCCGCATTGCAAGGTGCAATTCTGAATTTTTTTGCTTTTTCCTGATCCTCTTAGCATGATAAAGAAGATTCAAAGAGAGTGAGATGCCAGTTCCTTTCATTCAGTCAGTAGCTTCAATCATTTCTGGTATATGAATAACATGATGTTTTTCAATGGCAAAAATCAATGAATATTGTAAATGCACAAACAGTAATTTCTCCGCATTGCAAGGTGCAATTCTGAATTTTTTTGCTTTTTCCTGCTCCTCTTAGCATGATAAAGAAGATTCAAAGAGAGTGAGATGCCAGCTCCTTTCATTCAGTCAGTAGCTTCAATCATTTCTGGACGTTTTTCAATGGCAAAAATCAATGAATATTGTAAATGCACAAACAGTAATTTCTCCGCATTGCAAGGTGCAATTCTGAAATTTTTTGCTTTTTCCTGCTCCTCTTAGCATGATAAAGAAGATTCAAAGAGAGTGAGATGCCAGCTCCTTTCATTCAGTCAGTAGCTTCAATCATTTCTGGAAGTTTTTCAATGGCAAAAATCAATGAATATTGTAAATGCACAAACAGTAATTTCTCCGCATTGCAAGGTGCAATTCTGAAATTTTTTGCTTTTTCCTGCTCCTCTTAGCATGATAAAGAAGATTCAAAGAGAGTGAGATGCCAGCTCCTTTCATTCAGTCAGTAGCTTCAATCATTTCTGGACGTTTTTCAATGGCAAAAATCAATGAATATTGTAAATGCACAAACAGTAATTTCTCCGCATTGCAAGGTGCAATTCTGAAATTTTTTGCTTTTTCCTGCTCCTCTTAGCATGATAAAGAAGATTCAAAGAGAGTGAGATGCCAGCTCCTTTCATTCAGTCAGTAGCTTCAAACATTTCTGGTATATGAATAACATGATGTTTTTCAATGGCAAAAATCAATGAATATTGTAAATGCACAAACAATAATTTCTCCGCATTGCAAGGTGCAATTCTGAAATTTTTTGCTTTTTCCTGCTCCTCTTAGCATGATAAAGAAGATTCAAAGAGAGTGAGATGCCAGCTCCTTTCATTCAGTCAGTAGCTTCAATCATTTCTGGACGTTTTTCAATGGCAAAAATCAATGAATATTGTAAATGCACAAACAGTAATTTCTCCGCATTGCAAGGTGCAATTCTGAAATTTTTTGCTTTTTCCTGCTCCTCTTAGCATGATAAAGAAGATTCAAAGAGAGTGAGATGCCAGCTCCTTTCATTCAGTCAGTAGCTTCAATCATTTCTGGACGTTTTTCAATGGCAAAAATCAATGAATATTGTAAATGCACAAACAGTAATTTCTCCGCATTGCAAGGTGCAATTCTGAAATTTTTTGCTTTTTCCTGCTCCTCTTAGCATGATAAAGAAGATTCAAAGAGAGTGAGATGCCAGCTCCTTTCATTCAGTCAGTAGCTTCAAACATTTCTGGTATATGAATAACATGATGTTTTTCAATGGCAAAAATCAATGAATATTGTAAATGCACAAACAGTAATTTCTCCGCATTGCAAGGTGCAATTCTGAAATTTTTTGCTTTTTCCTGCTCCTCTTAGCATGATAAAGAAGATTCAAAGAGAGTGAGATGCCAGCTCCTTTCATTCAGTCAGTAGCTTCAAACATTTCTGGTATATGAATAACATGATGTTTTTCAATGGCAAAAATCAATGAATATTGTAAATGCACAAACAATAATTTCTCCGCATTGCAAGGTGCAATTCTGAAATTTTTTGCTTTTTCCTGCTCCTCTTAGCATGATAAAGAAGATTCAAAGAGAGTGAGATGCCAGCTCCTTTCATTCAGTCAGTAGCTTCAATCATTTCTGGACGTTTTTCAATGGCAAAAATCAATGAATATTGTAAATGCACAAACAGTAATTTCTCCGCATTGCAAGGTGCAATTCTGAAATTTTTTGCTTTTTCCTGCTCCTCTTAGCATGATAAAGAAGATTCAAAGAGAGTGAGATGCCAGCTCCTTTCATTCAGTCAGTAGCTTCAATCATTTCTGGATGTTTTTCAATGGCAAAAATCAATGAATATTGTAAATGCACAAACAGTAATTTCTCCGCATTGCAAGGTGCAATTCTGAAATTTTTTGCTTTTTCCTGCTCCTCTTAGCATGATAAAGAAGATTCAAAGAGAGTGAGATGCCAGCTCCTTTCATTCAGTCAGTAGCTTCAAACATTTCTGGTATATGAATAACATGATGTTTTTCAATGGCAAAAATCAATGAATATTGTAAATGCACAAACAGTAATATCTCCGCATTGCAAGGTGCAATTCTGAAATTTTTTGCTTTTTCCTGCTCCTCTTAGCATGATAAAGAAGATTCAAAGAGAGTGAGATGCCAGCTCCTTTCATTCAGTCAGTAGCTTCAATCATTTCTGGACGTTTTTCAATGGCAAAAATCAATGAATATTGTAAATGCACAAACAGTAATTTCTCCGCATTGCAAGGTGCAATTCTGAAATTTTTTGCTTTTTCCTGCTCCTCTTAGCATGATAAAGAAGATTCAAAGAGAGTGAGATGCCAGCTCCTTTCATTCAGTCAGTAGCTTCAATCATTTCTGGAAGTTTTTCAATGGCAAAAATCAATGAATATTGTAAATGCACAAACAGTAATTTCTCCGCATTGCAAGGTGCAATTCTGAAATTTTTTGCTTTTTCCTGCTCCTCTTAGCATGATAAAGAAGATTCAAAGAGAGTGAGATGCCAGCTCCTTTCATTCAGTCAGTAGCTTCAATCATTTCTGGACGTTTTTCAATGGCAAAAATCAATGAATATTGTAAATGCACAAACAGTAATTTCTCCGCATTGCAAGGTGCAATTCTGAAATTTTTTGCTTTTTCCTGCTCCTCTTAGCATGATAAAGAAGATTCAAAGAGAGTGAGATGCCAGCTCCTTTCATTCAGTCAGTAGCTTCAATCATTTCTGGAAGTTTTTCAATGGCAAAAATTAATGAATATTGTAAATGCACAAACAGTAATTTCTCCGCATTGCAAGGTGCAATTCTGAAATTTTTTGCTTTTTCCTGCTCCTCTTAGCATGATAAAGAAGATTCAAAGAGAGTGAGATGCCAGCTCCTTTCATTCAGTCAGTAGCTTCAATCATTTCTGGACGTTTTTCAATGGCAAAAATCAATGAATATTGTAAATGCACAAACAGTAATTTCTCCGCATTGCAAGGTGCAATTCTGAAATTTTTTGCTTTTTCCTGCTCCTCTTAGCATGATAAAGAAGATTCAAAGAGAGTGAGATGCCAGCTCCTTTCATTCAGTCAGTAGCTTCAATCATTTCTGGACGTTTTTCAATGGCAAAAATCTATGAATATTGTAAATGCACAAACAGTAATTTCTCCGCATTGCAAGGTGCAATTCTGAAATTTTTTGCTTTTTCCTGCTCCTCTTAGCATGATAAAGAAGATTCAAAGAGAGTGAGATGCCAGCTCCTTTCATTCAGTCAGTAGCTTCAAACATTTCTGGTATATGAATAACATGATGTTTTTCAATGGCAAAAATCAATGAATATTGTAAATGCACAAACAGTAATTTCTCCGCATTGCAAGGTGCAATTCTGAAATTTTTTGCTTTTTCCTGCTCCTCTTAGCATGATAAAGAAGATTCAAAGAGAGTGAGATGCCAGCTCCTTTCATTCAGTCAGTAGCTTCAATCATTTCTGGACGTTTTTCAATGGCAAAAATCAATGAATATTGTAAATGCACAAACAGTAATTTCTCCGCATTGCAAGGTGCAATTCTGAAATTTTTTGCTTTTTCCTGCTCCTCTTAGCATGATAAAGAAGATTCAAAGAGAGTGAGATGCCAGCTCCTTTCATTCAGTCAGTAGCTTCAATCATTTCTGGAAGTTTTTCAATGGCAAAAATCAATGAATATTGTAAATGCACAAACAGTAATTTCTCCGCATTGCAAGGTGCAATTCTGAAATTTTTTGCTTTTTCCTGCTCCTCTTAGCATGATAAAGAAGATTCAAAGAGAGTGAGATGCCAGCTCCTTTCATTCAGTCAGTAGCTTCAATCATTTCTGGACGTTTTTCAATGGCAAAAATCAATGAATATTGTAAATGCACAAACAGTAATTTCTCCGCATTGCAAGGTGCAATTCTGAAATTTTTTGCTTTTTCCTGCTCCTCTTAGCATGATAAAGAAGATTCAAAGAGAGTGAGATGCCAGCTCCTTTCATTCAGTCAGTAGCTTCAAACATTTCTGGTATATGAATAACATGATGTTTTTCAATGGCAAAAATCAATGAATATTGTAAATGCACAAACAATAATTTCTCCGCATTGCAAGGTGCAATTCTGAAATTTTTTGCTTTTTCCTGCTCCTCTTAGCATGATAAAGAAGATTCAAAGAGAGTGAGATGCCAGCTCCTTTCATTCAGTCAGTAGCTTCAATCATTTCTGGACGTTTTTCAATGGCAAAAATCAATGAATATTGTAAATGCACAAACAGTAATTTCTCCGCATTGCAAGGTGCAATTCTGAAATTTTTTGCTTTTTCCTGCTCCTCTTAGCATGATAAAGAAGATTCAAAGAGAGTGAGATGCCAGCTCCTTTCATTCAGTCAGTAGCTTCAATCATTTCTGGACGTTTTTCAATGGCAAAAATCAATGAATATTGTAAATGCACAAACAGTAATTTCTCCGCATTGCAAGGTGCAATTCTGAAATTTTTTGCTTTTTCCTGCTCCTCTTAGCATGATAAAGAAGATTCAAAGAGAGTGAGATGCCAGCTCCTTTCATTCAGTCAGTAGCTTCAAACATTTCTGGTATATGAATAACATGATGTTTTTCAATGGCAAAAATCAATGAATATTGTAAATGCACAAACAGTAATTTCTCCGCATTGCAAGGTGCAATTATGAAATTTTTTGCTTTTTCCTGCTCCTCTTAGCATGATAAAGAAGATTCAAAGAGAGTGAGATGCCAGCTCCTTTCATTCAGTCAGTAGCTTCAATCATTTCTGGACGTTTTTCAATGGCAAAAATCAATGAATATTGTAAATGCACAAACAGTAATTTCTCCGCATTGCAAGGTGCAATTCTGAAATTTTTTGCTTTTTCCTGCTCCTCTTAGCATGATAAAGAAGATTCAAAGAGAGTGAGATGCCAGCTCCTTTCATTCAGTCAGTAGCTTCAATCATTTCTGGAAGTTTTTCAATGGCAAAAATCAATGAATATTGTAAATGCACAAACAGTAATTTCTCCGCATTGCAAGGTGCAATTCTGAAATTTTTTGCTTTTTCCTGCTCCTCTTAGCATGATTAAGAAGATTCAAAGAGAGTGAGATGCCAGCTCCTTTCATTCAGTCAGTAGCTTCAATCATTTCTGGACGTTTTTCAATGGCAAAAATCAATGAATATTGTAAATGCACAAACAGTAATTTCTCCGCATTGCAAGGTGCAATTCTGAAATTTTTTGCTTTTTCCTGCTCCTCTTAGCATGATAAAGAAGATTCAAAGAGAGTGAGATGCCAGCTCCTTTCATTCAGTCAGTAGCTTCAATCATTTCTGGAAGTTTTTCAATGGCAAAAATTAATGAATATTGTAAATGCACAAACAGTAATTTCTCCGCATTGCAAGGTGCAATTCTGAAATTTTTTGCTTTTTCCTGCTCCTCTTAGCATGATAAAGAAGATTCAAAGAGAGTGAGATGCCAGCTCCTTTCATTCAGTCAGTAGCTTCAATCATTTCTGGACGTTTTTCAATGGCAAAAATCAATGAATATTGTAAATGCACAAACAGTAATTTCTCCGCATTGCAAGGTGCAATTCTGAAATTTTTTGCTTTTTCCTGCTCCTCTTAGCATGATAAAGAAGATTCAAAGAGAGTGAGATGCCAGCTCCTTTCATTCAGTCAGTAGCTTCAAACATTTCTGGTATATGAATAACATGATGTTTTTCAATGGCAAAAATCAATGAATATTGTAAATGCACAAACAATAATTTCTCCGCATTGCAAGGTGCAATTCTGAAATTTTTTGCTTTTTCCTGCTCCTCTTAGCATGATAAAGAAGATTCAAAGAGAGTGAGATGCCAGCTCCTTTCATTCAGTCAGTAGCTTCAATCATTTCTGGACGTTTTTCAATGGCAAAAATCAATGAATATTGTAAATGCACAAACAGTAATTTCTCCGCATTGCAAGGTGCAATTCTGAAATTTTTTGCTTTTTCCTGCTCCTCTTAGCATGATAAAGAAGATTCAAAGAGAGTGAGATGCCAGCTCCTTTCATTCAGTCAGTAGCTTCAATCATTTCTGGACGTTTTTCAATGGCAAAAATCAATGAATATTGTAAATGCACAAACAGTAATTTCTCCGCATTGCAAGGTGCAATTCTGAAATTTTTTGCTTTTTCCTGCTCCTCTTAGCATGATAAAGAAGATTCAAAGAGAGTGAGATGCCAGCTCCTTTCATTCAGTCAGTAGCTTCAAACATTTCTGGTATATGAATAACATGATGTTTT
>NW_027370015.1:0-38770 GCF_046119375.1 Phyllobates terribilis
ATATTCATTGATTTTTGCCATTGAAAAACATGTTTTTCATATACCAGAAATGTTTGAAGCTACTGACT
Source organism: Phyllobates terribilis (assembly GCF_046119375.1). Classification (NCBI taxonomy): domain Eukaryota; kingdom Metazoa; phylum Chordata; class Amphibia; order Anura; family Dendrobatidae; genus Phyllobates; species Phyllobates terribilis. Next base: position 69 of record NW_027370015.1, read on the forward strand.
GAATGAAAGGAGCTGGCATTTCACTCTCTTTGAATCTTCTTTATCATGCTAGGATTAACAGGAAAAAGCTAAAAATTTCAGAATTGCACCGTGCAATGTGGAGATATTACTGTTTGTGCATTTACAATATTCATTGATTTTTGCCATTGAAAAACATGTTTTTCATATACCAGAAATGTTTGAAGCTACTGACTGAATGAAAGGAGCTGGCATCTCACTCTCTTTGAATCTTCTTTATCATGCTAGGATTAGCAGGAAAAAGCAAAAAATTTCAGAATTGCACCTTGCAATGTGGAGATATTACTGTTTGTGCATTTACAATATTCATTGATTTTTGCCATTGAAAAACATGTTTTTCATATACCAGAAATGTTTGAAGCTACTGACTGAATGAAAGGAGCTGGCATCTCACTCTCTTTGAATCTTCTTTATCATGCTAGGATTAACAGGAAAAAGCTAAAAATTTCAGAATTGCACCGTGCAATGTGGAGATATTACTGTTTGTGCATTTACAATATTCATTGATTTTTGCCATTGAAAAACATGTTTTTCATATACCAGAAATGTTTGAAGCTACTGACTGAATGAAAGGAGCTGGCATCTCACTCTCTTTGAATCTTCTTTATCATGCTAGGATTAGCAGGAAAAAGCAAAAAATTTCAGAATTGCACCTTGCAATGTGGAGATATTACTGTTTGTGCATTTACAATATTCATTGATTTTTGCCATTGAAAAACATGTTTTTCATATATCAGAAATGTTTGAAGCTACTGACTGAATGAAAGGAGCTGGCATCTCACTCTCTTTGAATCTTCTTTATCATGCTAGGATTAACAGGAAAAAGCAAAAAATTTCAGAATTGCACCTTGCAATGTGGAGATATTACTGTTTGTGCATTTACAATATTCATTGATTTTTGCCATTGAAAAACATGTTTTTCATATACCAGAAATGTTTGAAGCTACTGACTGAATGAAAGGAGCTGGCATCTCACTCTCTTTGAATCTTCTTTATCATGCTAGGATTAACAGGAAAAAGCTAAAAATTTCAGAATTGCACCATGCAATGTGGAGATATTACTGTTTGTGCATTTACAATATTCATTGATTTTTGCCATTGAAAAACATGTTTTTCATATACCAGAAATGTTTGAAGCTACTGACTGAATGAAAGGAGCTTTGGTCTCACTCTCTTTGAATCTTCTTTATCATGCTAGGATTAGCAGGAAAAAGCAAAAAATTTCAGAATTGCACCTTGCAATGTGGAGATATTACTGTTTGTGCATTTACAATATTCATTGATTTTTGCCATTGAAAAACATGTTTTTCATATACCAGAAATGTTTGAAGCTACTGACTGAATGAAAGGAGCTGGCATCTCACTCTCTTTGAATCTTCTTTATCATGCTAGGATTAACAGGAAAAAGCTAAAAATTTCAGAATTGCACCCTGCAATGTGGAGATATTACTGTTTGTGCATCTACAATATTCATTGATTTTTGCCATTGAAAAACATGTTTTTCATATACCAGAAATGTTTGAAGCTACTGACTGAATGAAAGGAGCTGGCATCTCACTCTCTTTGAATCTTCTTTATCATGCTAGGATTAGCAGGAAAAAGCAAAAAATTTCAGAATTGCACCTTGCAATGTGGAGATATTACTGTTTGTGCATTTACAATATTCATTGATTTTTGCCATTGAAAAACGTTTTTCATATACCAGAAATGTTTGAAGCTACTGACTGAATGAAAGGAGCTGGCATCTCACTCTCTTTGAATCTTCTTTATCATGCTAGGATTAGCAGGAAAAAGCAAAAAATTTCAGAATTGCACCTTGCAATGTGGAGATATTACTGTTTGTGCATTTACAATATTCATTGATTTTTGCCATTGAAAAACGTTTTTCATATACCAGAAATGTTTGAAGCTACTGACTGAATGAAAGGAGCTGGCATCTCACTCTCTTTGAATCTTCTTTATCATGCTAGGATTAACAGGAAAAAGCAAAAAATTTCAGAATTGCACCTTGCAATGTGGAGATATTACTGTTTGTGCATTTACAATATTCATTGATTTTTGCCATTGAAAAACATGTTTTTCATATACCAGAAATGTTTGAAGCTACTGACTGAATGAAAGGAGCTGGCATCTCACTCTCTTTGAATCTTCTTTATCATGCTAGGATTAACAGGAAAAAGCTAAAAATTTCAGAATTGCACCGTGCAATGTGGAGATATTACTGTTTGTGCATTTACAATATTCATTGATTTTTGCCATTGAAAAACATGTTTTTCATATACCAGAAATGTTTGAAGCTACTGACTGAATGAAAGGAGCTGGCATCTCACTCTCTTTGAATCTTCTTTATCATGCTAGGATTAGCAGGAAAAAGCAAAAAATTTCAGAATTGCACCTTGCAATGTGGAGATATTACTGTTTGTGCATTTACAATATTCATTGATTTTTGCCATTGAAAAACATGTTTTTCATATACCAGAAATGTTTGAAGCTACTGACTGAATGAAAGGAGCTGGCATCTCACTCTCTTTGAATCTTCTTTATCATGCTAGGATTAGCAGGAAAAAGCAAAAAATTTCAGAATTGCACCTTGCAATGTGGAGATATTACTGTTTGTGCATTTACAATATTCATTGATTTTTGCCATTGAAAAACATGTTTTTCATATACCAGAAATGTTTGAAGCTACTGACTGAATGAAAGGAGCTGGCATCTCACTCTCTTTGAATCTTCTTTATCATGCTAGGATTAACAGGAAAAAGCTAAAAATTTCAGAATTGCACCGTGCAATGTGGAGATATTACTGTTTGTGCATTTACAATATTCATTGATTTTTGCCATTGAAAAACATGTTTTTCATATACCAGAAATGTTTGAAGCTACTGACTGAATGAAAGGAGCTGGCATCTCACTCTCTTTGAATCTTCTTTATCATGCTAGGATTAGCAGGAAAAAGCAAAAAATTTCAGAATTGCACCTTGCAATGTGGAGATATTACTGTTTGTGCATTTACAATATTCATTGATTTTTGCCATTGAAAAACGTTTTTCATATACCAGAAATGTTTGAAGCTACTGACTGAATGAAAGGAGCTGGCATCTCACTCTCTTTGAATCTTCTTTATCATGCTAGGATTAGCAGGAAAAAGCAAAAAATTTCAGAATTGCACCTTGCAATGTGGAGATATTACTGTTTGTGCATTTACAATATTCATTGATTTTTGCCATTGAAAAACATGTTTTTCATATACCAGAAATGTTTGAAGCTACTGACTGAATGAAAGGAGCTGGCATCTCACTCTCTTTGAATCTTCTTTATCATGCTAGGATTAACAGGAAAAAGCAAAAAATTTCAGAATTGCACCTTGCAATGTGGAGATATTACTGTTTGTGCATTTACAATATTCATTGATTTTTGCCATTGAAAAACATGTTTTTCATATACCAGAAATGTTTGAAGCTACTGACTGAATGAAAGGAGCTGGCATCTCACTCTCTTTGAATCTTCTTTATCATGCTAGGATTAACAGGAAAAAGCTAAAAATTTCAGAATTGCACCGTGCAATGTGGAGATATTACTGTTTGTGCATTTACAATATTCATTGATTTTTGCCATTGAAAAACATGTTTTTCATATACCAGAAATGTTTGAAGCTACTGACTGAATGAAAGGAGCTGGCATCTCACTCTCTTTGAATCTTCTTTATCATGCTAGGATTAGCAGGAAAAAGCAAAAAATTTCAGAATTGCACCTTGCAATGTGGAGATATTACTGTTTGTGCATTTACAATATTCATTGATTTTTGCCATTGAAAAACATGTTTTTCATATACCAGAAATGTTTGAAGCTACTGACTGAATGAAAGGAGCTGGCATCTCACTCTCTTTGAATCTTCTTTATCATGCTAGGATTAACAGGAAAAAGCTAAAAATTTCAGAATTGCACCGTGCAATGTGGAGATATTACTGTTTGTGCATTTACAATATTCATTGATTTTTGCCATTGAAAAACATGTTTTTCATATACCAGAAATGTTTGAAGCTACTGACTGAATGAAAGGAGCTGGCATCTCACTCTTTTTGAATCTTCTTTATCATGCTAGGATTAGCAGGAAAAAGCAAAAAATTTCAGAATTGCACCTTGCAATGTGGAGATATTACTGTTTGTGCATTTACAATATTCATTGATTTTTGCCATTGAAAAACATGTTTTTCATATACCAGAAATGTTTGAAGCTACTGACTGAATGAAAGGAGCTGGCATCTCACTCTCTTTGAATCTTCTTTATCATGCTAGGATTAACAGGAAAAAGCTAAAAATTTCAGAATTGCACCGTGCAATGTGGAGATATTACTGTTTGTGCATTTACAATATTCATTGATTTTTGCCATTGAAAAACATGTTTTTCATATACCAGAAATGTTTGAAGCTACTGACTGAATGAAAGGAGCTGGCATCTCACTCTCTTTGAATCTTCTTTATCATGCTAGGATTAGCAGGAAAAAGCAAAAAATTTCAGAATTGCACCTTGCAATGTGGAGATATTACTGTTTGTGCATTTACAATATTCATTGATTTTTGCCATTGAAAAACATGTTTTTCATATACCAGAAATGTTTGAAGCTACTGACTGAATGAAAGGAGCTGGCATCTCACTCTCTTTGAATCTTCTTTATCATGCTAGGATTAGCAGGAAAAAGCAAAAAATTTCAGAATTGCACCTTGCAATGTGGAGATATTACTGTTTGTGCATTTACAATATTCATTGATTTTTGCCATTGAAAAACATGTTTTTCATATACCAGAAATGTTTGAAGCTACTGACTGAATGAAAGGAGCTGGCATCTCACTCTCTTTGAATCTTCTTTATCATGCTAGGATTAACAGGAAAAAGCTAAAAATTTCAGAATTGCACCGTGCAATGTGGAGATATTACTGTTTGTGCATTTACAATATTCATTGATTTTTGCCATTGAAAAACATGTTTTTCATATACCAGAAATGTTTGAAGCTACTGACTGAATGAAAGGAGCTGGCATCTCACTCTCTTTGAATCTTCTTTATCATGCTAGGATTAACAGGAAAAAGCTAAAAATTTCAGAATTGCACCGTGCAATGTGGAGATATTACTGTTTGTGCATTTACAATATTCATTGATTTTTGCCATTGAAAAACATGTTTTTCATATACCAGAAATGTTTGAAGCTACTGACTGAATGAAAGGAGCTGGCATCTCACTCTCTTTGAATCTTCTTTATCATGCTAGGATTAGCAGGAAAAAGCAAAAAATTTCAGAATTGCACCTTGCAATGTGGAGATATTACTGTTTGTGCATTTACAATATTCATTGATTTTTGCCATTGAAAAACATGTTTTTCATATACCAGAAATGTTTGAAGCTACTGACTGAATGAAAGGAGCTGGCATCTCACTCTCTTTGAATCTTCTTTATCATGCTAGGATTAACAGGAAAAAGCTAAAAATTTCAGAATTGCACCGTGCAATGTGGAGATATTACTGTTTGTGCATTTACAATATTCATTGATTTTTGCCATTGAAAAACATGTTTTTCATATACCAGAAATGTTTGAAGCTACTGACTGAATGAAAGGAGCTCGCATCTCACTCTCTTTGAATCTTCTTTATCATGCTAGGATTAACAGGAAAAAGCAAAAAATTTCAGAATTGCACCTTGCAATGTGGAGATATTACTGTTTGTGCATTTACAATATTCATTGATTTTTGCCATTGAAAAACATGTTTTTCATATACCAGAAATGTTTGAAGCTACTGACTGAATGAAAGGAGCTGGCATCTCACTCTCTTTGAATCTTCTTTATCATGCTAGGATTAGCAGGAAAAAGCAAAAAATTTCAGAATTGCACCTTGCAATGTGGAGATATTACTGTTTGTGCATTTACAATATTCATTGATTTTTGCCATTGAAAAACATGTTTTTCATATACCAGAAATGTTTGAAGCTACTGACTGAATGAAAGGAGCTGGCATCTCACTCTCTTTGAATCTTCTTTATCATGCTAGGATTAGCAGGAAAAAGCAAAAAATTTCAGAATTGCACCTTGCAATGTGGAGATATTACTGTTTGTGCATTTACAATATTCATTGATTTTTGCCATTGAAAAACATGTTTTTCATATACCAGAAATGTTTGAAGCTACTGACTGAATGAAAGGAGCTGGCATCTCACTCTCTTTGAATCTTCTTTATCATGCTAGGATTAACAGGAAAAAGCAAAAAATTTCAGAATTGCACCTTGCAATGTGGAGATATTACTGTTTGTGCATTTACAATATTCATTGATTTTTGCCATTGAAAAACATGTTTTTCATATACCAGAAATGTTTGAAGCTACTGACTGAATGAAAGGAGCTGGCATCTCACTCTCTTTGAATCTTCTTTATCATGCTAGGATTAACAGGAAAAAGCAAAAAATTTCAGAATTGCACCTTGCAATGTGGAGATATTACTGTTTGTGCATTTACAATATTCATTGATTTTTGCCATTGAAAAACATGTTTTTCATATACCAGAAATGTTTGAAGCTACTGACTGAATGAAAGGAGCTGGCATCTCACTCTCTTTGAATCTTCTTTATCATGCTAGGTTTAACAGGAAAAAGCTAAAAATTTCAGAATTGCACATTGCAATGTGGAGATATTACTGTTTGTGCATTTACAATATTCATTGATTTTTGCCATTGAAAAACATGTTTTTCATATACCAGAAATGTTTGAAGCTACTGACTGAATGAAAGGAGCTGGCATCTCACTCTCTTTGAATCTTCTTTATCATGCTAGGATTAACAGGAAAAAGCTAAAAATTTCAGAATTGCACCGTGCAATGTGGAGATATTACTGTTTGTGCATTTACAATATTCATTGATTTTTGCCATTGAAAAACATGTTTTTCATATACCAGAAATGTTTGAAGCTACTGACTGAATGAAAGGAGCTGGCATCTCACTCTCTTTGAATCTTCTTTATCATGCTAGGATTAGCAGGAAAAAGCAAAAAATTTCAGAATTGCACCTTGCAATGTGGAGATATTACTGTTTGTGCATTTACAATATTCATTGATTTTTGCCATTGAAAAACATGTTTTTCATATACCAGAAATGTTTGAAGCTACTGACTGAATGAAAGGAGCTGGCATCTCACTCTCTTTGAATCTTCTTTATCATGCTAGGATTAACAGGAAAAAGCTAAAAATTTCAGAATTGCACCGTGCAATGTGGAGATATTACTGTTTGTGCATTTACAATATTCATTGATTTTTGCCATTGAAAAACATGTTTTTCATATACCAGAAATGTTTGAAGCTACTGACTGAATGAAAGGAGCTGGCATCTCACTCTCTTTGAATCTTCTTTATCATGCTAGGATTAACAGGAAAAAGCTAAAAATTTCAGAATTGCACCGTGCAATGTGGAGATATTACTGTTTGTGCATTTACAATATTCATTGATTTTTGCCATTGAAAAACATGTTTTTCATATACCAGAAATGTTTGAAGCTACTGACTGAATGAAAGGAGCTGGCATCTCACTCTCTTTGAATCTTCTTTATCATGCTAGGATTAGCAGGAAAAAGCAAAAAATTTCAGAATTGCACCTTGCAATGTGGAGATATTACTGTTTGTGCATTTACAATATTCATTGATTTTTGCCATTGAAAAACATGTTTTTCATATACCAGAAATGTTTGAAGCTACTGACTGAATGAAAGGAGCTGGCATCTCACTCTCTTTGAATCTTCTTTATCATGCTAGGATTAACAGGAAAAAGCTAAAAATTTCAGAATTGCACCGTGCAATGTGGAGATATTACTGTTTGTGCATTTACAATATTCATTGATTTTTGCCATTGAAAAACATGTTTTTCATATACCAGAAATGTTTGAAGCTACTGACTGAATGAAAGGAGCTCGCATCTCACTCTCTTTGAATCTTCTTTATCATGCTAGGATTAACAGGAAAAAGCAAAAAATTTCAGAATTGCACCTTGCAATGTGGAGATATTACTGTTTGTGCATTTACAATATTCATTGATTTTTGCCATTGAAAAACATGTTTTTCATATACCAGAAATGTTTGAAGCTACTGACTGAATGAAAGGAGCTGGCATCTCACTCTCTTTGAATCTTCTTTATCATGCTAGGATTAGCAGGAAAAAGCAAAAAATTTCAGAATTGCACCTTGCAATGTGGAGATATTACTGTTTGTGCATTTACAATATTCATTGATTTTTGCCATTGAAAAACATGTTTTTCATATACCAGAAATGTTTGAAGCTACTGACTGAATGAAAGGAGCTGGCATCTCACTCTCTTTGAATCTTCTTTATCATGCTAGGATTAGCAGGAAAAAGCAAAAAATTTCAGAATTGCACCTTGCAATGTGGAGATATTACTGTTTGTGCATTTACAATATTCATTGATTTTTGCCATTGAAAAACATGTTTTTCATATACCAGAAATGTTTGAAGCTACTGACTGAATGAAAGGAGCTGGCATCTCACTCTCTTTGAATCTTCTTTATCATGCTAGGATTAACAGGAAAAAGCAAAAAATTTCAGAATTGCACCTTGCAATGTGGAGATATTACTGTTTGTGCATTTACAATATTCATTGATTTTTGCCATTGAAAAACATGTTTTTCATATACCAGAAATGTTTGAAGCTACTGACTGAATGAAAGGAGCTGGCATCTCACTCTCTTTGAATCTTCTTTATCATGCTAGGATTAACAGGAAAAAGCAAAAAATTTCAGAATTGCACCTTGCAATGTGGAGATATTACTGTTTGTGCATTTACAATATTCATTGATTTTTGCCATTGAAAAACATGTTTTTCATATACCAGAAATGTTTGAAGCTACTGACTGAATGAAAGGAGCTGGCATCTCACTCTCTTTGAATCTTCTTTATCATGCTAGGTTTAACAGGAAAAAGCTAAAAATTTCAGAATTGCACATTGCAATGTGGAGATATTACTGTTTGTGCATTTACAATATTCATTGATTTTTGCCATTGAAAAACATGTTTTTCATATACCAGAAATGTTTGAAGCTACTGACTGAATGAAAGGAGCTGGCATCTCACTCTCTTTGAATCTTCTTTATCATGCTAGGATTAACAGGAAAAAGCTAAAAATTTCAGAATTGCACCGTGCAATGTGGAGATATTACTGTTTGTGCATTTACAATATTCATTGATTTTTGCCATTGAAAAACATGTTTTTCATATACCAGAAATGTTTGAAGCTACTGACTGAATGAAAGGAGCTGGCATCTCACTCTCTTTGAATCTTCTTTATCATGCTAGGATTAGCAGGAAAAAGCAAAAAATTTCAGAATTGCACCTTGCAATGTGGAGATATTACTGTTTGTGCATTTACAATATTCATTGATTTTTGCCATTGAAAAACATGTTTTTCATATACCAGAAATGTTTGAAGCTACTGACTGAATGAAAGGAGCTGGCATCTCACTCTCTTTGAATCTTCTTTATCATGCTAGGATTAGCAGGAAAAAGCAAAAAATTTCAGAATTGCACCTTGCAATGTGGAGATATTACTGTTTGTGCATTTACAATATTCATTGATTTTTGCCATTGAAAAACATGTTTTTCATATACCAGAAATGTTTGAAGCTACTGACTGAATGAAAGGAGCTGGCATCTCACTCTCTTTGAATCTTCTTTATCATGCTAGGATTAACAGGAAAAAGCAAAAAATTTCAGAATTGCACCTTGCAATGTGGAGATATTACTGTTTGTGCATTTACAATATTCATTGATTTTTGCCATTGAAAAACATGTTTTTCATATACCAGAAATGTTTGAAGCTACTGACTGAATGAAAGGAGCTGGCATCTCACTCTCTTTGAATCTTCTTTATCATGCTAGGATTAACAGGAAAAAGCTAAAAATTTCAGAATTGCACCGTGCAATGTGGAGATATTACTGTTTGTGCATTTACAATATTCATTGATTTTTGCCATTGAAAAACATGTTTTTCATATACCAGAAATGTTTGAAGCTACTGACTGAATGAAAGGAGCTGGCATCTCACTCTCTTTGAATCTTCTTTATCATGCTAGGATTAGCAGGAAAAAGCAAAAAATTTCAGAATTGCACCTTGCAATGTGGAGATATTACTGTTTGTGCATTTACAATATTCATTGATTTTTGCCATTGAAAAACATGTTTTTCATATACCAGAAATGTTTGAAGCTACTGACTGAATGAAAGGAGCTGGCATCTCACTCTCTTTGAATCTTCTTTATCATGCTAGGATTAACAGGAAAAAGCTAAAAATTTCAGAATTGCACCGTGCAATGTGGAGATATTACTGTTTGTGCATTTACAATATTCATTGATTTTTGCCATTGAAAAACATGTTTTTCATATACCAGAAATGTTTGAAGCTACTGACTGAATGAAAGGAGCTGGCATCTCACTCTCTTTGAATCTTCTTTATCATGCTAGGATTAGCAGGAAAAAGCAAAAAATTTCAGAATTGCACCTTGCAATGTGGAGATATTACTGTTTGTGCATTTACAATATTCATTGATTTTTGCCATTGAAAAACATGTTTTTCATATACCAGAAATGTTTGAAGCTACTGACTGAATGAAAGGAGCTGGCATCTCACTCTCTTTGAATCTTCTTTATCATGCTAGGATTAGCAGGAAAAAGCAAAAAATTTCAGAATTGCACCTTGCAATGTGGAGATATTACTGTTTGTGCATTTACAATATTCATTGATTTTTGCCATTGAAAAACATGTTTTTCATATACCAGAAATGTTTGAAGCTACTGACTGAATGAAAGGAGCTCGCATCTCACTCTCTTTGAATCTTCTTTATCATGCTAGGATTAACAGGAAAAAGCAAAAAATTTCAGAATTGCACCTTGCAATGTGGAGATATTACTGTTTGTGCATTTACAATATTCATTGATTTTTGCCATTGAAAAACATGTTTTTCATATACCAGAAATGTTTGAAGCTACTGACTGAATGAAAGGAGCTGGCATCTCACTCTCTTTGAATCTTCTTTATCATGCTAGGATTAGCAGGAAAAAGCAAAAAATTTCAGAATTGCACCTTGCAATGTGGAGATATTACTGTTTGTGCATTTACAATATTCATTGATTTTTGCCATTGAAAAACATGTTTTTCATATACCAGAAATGTTTGAAGCTACTGACTGAATGAAAGGAGCTGGCATCTCACTCTCTTTGAATCTTCTTTATCATGCTAGGATTAGCAGGAAAAAGCAAAAAATTTCAGAATTGCACCTTGCAATGTGGAGATATTACTGTTTGTGCATTTACAATATTCATTGATTTTTGCCATTGAAAAACATGTTTTTCATATACCAGAAATGTTTGAAGCTACTGACTGAATGAAAGGAGCTGGCATCTCACTCTCTTTGAATCTTCTTTATCATGCTAGGATTAACAGGAAAAAGCAAAAAATTTCAGAATTGCACCTTGCAATGTGGAGATATTACTGTTTGTGCATTTACAATATTCATTGATTTTTGCCATTGAAAAACATGTTTTTCATATACCAGAAATGTTTGAAGCTACTGACTGAATGAAAGGAGCTGGCATCTCACTCTCTTTGAATCTTCTTTATCATGCTAGGATTAACAGGAAAAAGCAAAAAATTTCAGAATTGCACCTTGCAATGTGGAGATATTACTGTTTGTGCATTTACAATATTCATTGATTTTTGCCATTGAAAAACATGTTTTTCATATACCAGAAATGTTTGAAGCTACTGACTGAATGAAAGGAGCTGGCATCTCACTCTCTTTGAATCTTCTTTATCATGCTAGGATTAACAGGAAAAAGCTAAAAATTTCAGAATTGCACCTTGCAATGTGGAGATATTACTGTTTGTGCATTTACAATATTCATTGATTTTTGCCATTGAAAAACATGTTTTTCATATACCAGAAATGTTTGAAGCTACTGACTGAATGAAAGGAGCTGGCATCTCACTCTCTTTGAATCTTCTTTATCATGCTAGGATTAACAGGAAAAAGCTAAAAATTTCAGAATTGCACCGTGCAATGTGGAGATATTACTGTTTGTGCATTTACAATATTCATTGATTTTTGCCATTGAAAAACATGTTTTTCATATACCAGAAATGTTTGAAGCTACTGACTGAATGAAAGGAGCTGGCATCTCACTCTCTTTGAATCTTCTTTATCATGCTAGGATTAACAGGAAAAAGCTAAAAATTTCAGAATTGCACCGTGCAATGTGGAGATATTACTGTTTGTGCATTTACAATATTCATTGATTTTTGCCATTGAAAAACATGTTTTTCATATACCAGAAATGTTTGAAGCTACTGACTGAATGAAAGGAGCTGGCATCTCACTCTCTTTGAATCTTCTTTATCATGCTAGGATTAGCAGGAAAAAGCAAAAAATTTCAGAATTGCACCTTGCAATGTGGAGATATTACTGTTTGTGCATTTACAATATTCATTGATTTTTGCCATTGAAAAACATGTTTTTCATATACCAGAAATGTTTGAAGCTACTGACTGAATGAAAGGAGCTGGCATCTCACTCTCTTTGAATCTTCTTTATCATGCTAGGATTAACAGGAAAAAGCTAAAAATTTCAGAATTGCACCGTGCAATGTGGAGATATTACTGTTTGTGCATTTACAATATTCATTGATTTTTGCCATTGAAAAACATGTTTTTCATATACCAGAAATGTTTGAAGCTACTGACTGAATGAAAGGAGCTGGCATCTCACTCTCTTTGAATCTTCTTTATCATGCTAGGATTAACAGGAAAAAGCTAAAAATTTCAGAATTGCACCGTGCAATGTGGAGATATTACTGTTTGTGCATTTACAATATTCATTGATTTTTGCCATTGAAAAACATGTTTTTCATATACCAGAAATGTTTGAAGCTACTGACTGAATGAAAGGAGCTGGCATCTCACTCTCTTTGAATCTTCTTTATCATGCTAGGATTAGCAGGAAAAAGCAAAAAATTTCAGAATTGCACCTTGCAATGTGGAGATATTACTGTTTGTGCATTTACAATATTCATTGATTTTTGCCATTGAAAAACATGTTTTTCATATACCAGAAATGTTTGAAGCTACTGACTGAATGAAAGGAGCTGGCATCTCACTCTCTTTGAATCTTCTTTATCATGCTAGGATTAACAGGAAAAAGCTAAAAATTTCAGAATTGCACCGTGCAATGTGGAGATATTACTGTTTGTGCATTTACAATATTCATTGATTTTTGCCATTGAAAAACATGTTTTTCATATACCAGAAATGTTTGAAGCTACTGACTGAATGAAAGGAGCTCGCATCTCACTCTCTTTGAATCTTCTTTATCATGCTAGGATTAACAGGAAAAAGCAAAAAATTTCAGAATTGCACCTTGCAATGTGGAGATATTACTGTTTGTGCATTTACAATATTCATTGATTTTTGCCATTGAAAAACATGTTTTTCATATACCAGAAATGTTTGAAGCTACTGACTGAATGAAAGGAGCTGGCATCTCACTCTCTTTGAATCTTCTTTATCATGCTAGGATTAGCAGGAAAAAGCAAAAAATTTCAGAATTGCACCTTGCAATGTGGAGATATTACTGTTTGTGCATTTACAATATTCATTGATTTTTGCCATTGAAAAACATGTTTTTCATATACCAGAAATGTTTGAAGCTACTGACTGAATGAAAGGAGCTGGCATCTCACTCTCTTTGAATCTTCTTTATCATGCTAGGATTAGCAGGAAAAAGCAAAAAATTTCAGAATTGCACCTTGCAATGTGGAGATATTACTGTTTGTGCATTTACAATATTCATTGATTTTTGCCATTGAAAAACATGTTTTTCATATACCAGAAATGTTTGAAGCTACTGACTGAATGAAAGGAGCTGGCATCTCACTCTCTTTGAATCTTCTTTATCATGCTAGGATTAACAGGAAAAAGCAAAAAATTTCAGAATTGCACCTTGCAATGTGGAGATATTACTGTTTGTGCATTTACAATATTCATTGATTTTTGCCATTGAAAAACATGTTTTTCATATACCAGAAATGTTTGAAGCTACTGACTGAATGAAAGGAGCTGGCATCTCACTCTCTTTGAATCTTCTTTATCATGCTAGGATTAACAGGAAAAAGCAAAAAATTTCAGAATTGCACCTTGCAATGTGGAGATATTACTGTTTGTGCATTTACAATATTCATTGATTTTTGCCATTGAAAAACATGTTTTTCATATACCAGAAATGTTTGAAGCTACTGACTGAATGAAAGGAGCTGGCATCTCACTCTCTTTGAATCTTCTTTATCATGCTAGGTTTAACAGGAAAAAGCTAAAAATTTCAGAATTGCACATTGCAATGTGGAGATATTACTGTTTGTGCATTTACAATATTCATTGATTTTTGCCATTGAAAAACATGTTTTTCATATACCAGAAATGTTTGAAGCTACTGACTGAATGAAAGGAGCTGGCATCTCACTCTCTTTGAATCTTCTTTATCATGCTAGGATTAACAGGAAAAAGCTAAAAATTTCAGAATTGCACCGTGCAATGTGGAGATATTACTGTTTGTGCATTTACAATATTCATTGATTTTTGCCATTGAAAAACATGTTTTTCATATACCAGAAATGTTTGAAGCTACTGACTGAATGAAAGGAGCTGGCATCTCACTCTCTTTGAATCTTCTTTATCATGCTAGGATTAGCAGGAAAAAGCAAAAAATTTCAGAATTGCACCTTGCAATGTGGAGATATTACTGTTTGTGCATTTACAATATTCATTGATTTTTGCCATTGAAAAACATGTTTTTCATATACCAGAAATGTTTGAAGCTACTGACTGAATGAAAGGAGCTGGCATCTCACTCTCTTTGAATCTTCTTTATCATGCTAGGATTAGCAGGAAAAAGCAAAAAATTTCAGAATTGCACCTTGCAATGTGGAGATATTACTGTTTGTGCATTTACAATATTCATTGATTTTTGCCATTGAAAAACATGTTTTTCATATACCAGAAATGTTTGAAGCTACTGACTGAATGAAAGGAGCTGGCATCTCACTCTCTTTGAATCTTCTTTATCATGCTAGGATTAACAGGAAAAAGCAAAAAATTTCAGAATTGCACCTTGCAATGTGGAGATATTACTGTTTGTGCATTTACAATATTCATTGATTTTTGCCATTGAAAAACATGTTTTTCATATACCAGAAATGTTTGAAGCTACTGACTGAATGAAAGGAGCTGGCATCTCACTCTCTTTGAATCTTCTTTATCATGCTAGGATTAACAGGAAAAAGCTAAAAATTTCAGAATTGCACCGTGCAATGTGGAGATATTACTGTTTGTGCATTTACAATATTCATTGATTTTTGCCATTGAAAAACATGTTTTTCATATACCAGAAATGTTTGAAGCTACTGACTGAATGAAAGGAGCTGGCATCTCACTCTCTTTGAATCTTCTTTATCATGCTAGGATTAGCAGGAAAAAGCAAAAAATTTCAGAATTGCACCTTGCAATGTGGAGATATTACTGTTTGTGCATTTACAATATTCATTGATTTTTGCCATTGAAAAACATGTTTTTCATATACCAGAAATGTTTGAAGCTACTGACTGAATGAAAGGAGCTGGCATCTCACTCTCTTTGAATCTTCTTTATCATGCTAGGATTAACAGGAAAAAGCTAAAAATTTCAGAATTGCACCGTGCAATGTGGAGATATTACTGTTTGTGCATTTACAATATTCATTGATTTTTGCCATTGAAAAACATGTTTTTCATATACCAGAAATGTTTGAAGCTACTGACTGAATGAAAGGAGCTGGCATCTCACTCTCTTTGAATCTTCTTTATCATGCTAGGATTAGCAGGAAAAAGCAAAAAATTTCAGAATTGCACCTTGCAATGTGGAGATATTACTGTTTGTGCATTTACAATATTCATTGATTTTTGCCATTGAAAAACATGTTTTTCATATACCAGAAATGTTTGAAGCTACTGACTGAATGAAAGGAGCTGGCATCTCACTCTCTTTGAATCTTCTTTATCATGCTAGGATTAGCAGGAAAAAGCAAAAAATTTCAGAATTGCACCTTGCAATGTGGAGATATTACTGTTTGTGCATTTACAATATTCATTGATTTTTGCCATTGAAAAACATGTTTTTCATATACCAGAAATGTTTGAAGCTACTGACTGAATGAAAGGAGCTCGCATCTCACTCTCTTTGAATCTTCTTTATCATGCTAGGATTAACAGGAAAAAGCAAAAAATTTCAGAATTGCACCTTGCAATGTGGAGATATTACTGTTTGTGCATTTACAATATTCATTGATTTTTGCCATTGAAAAACATGTTTTTCATATACCAGAAATGTTTGAAGCTACTGACTGAATGAAAGGAGCTGGCATCTCACTCTCTTTGAATCTTCTTTATCATGCTAGGATTAGCAGGAAAAAGCAAAAAATTTCAGAATTGCACCTTGCAATGTGGAGATATTACTGTTTGTGCATTTACAATATTCATTGATTTTTGCCATTGAAAAACATGTTTTTCATATACCAGAAATGTTTGAAGCTACTGACTGAATGAAAGGAGCTGGCATCTCACTCTCTTTGAATCTTCTTTATCATGCTAGGATTAGCAGGAAAAAGCAAAAAATTTCAGAATTGCACCTTGCAATGTGGAGATATTACTGTTTGTGCATTTACAATATTCATTGATTTTTGCCATTGAAAAACATGTTTTTCATATACCAGAAATGTTTGAAGCTACTGACTGAATGAAAGGAGCTGGCATCTCACTCTCTTTGAATCTTCTTTATCATGCTAGGATTAACAGGAAAAAGCAAAAAATTTCAGAATTGCACCTTGCAATGTGGAGATATTACTGTTTGTGCATTTACAATATTCATTGATTTTTGCCATTGAAAAACATGTTTTTCATATACCAGAAATGTTTGAAGCTACTGACTGAATGAAAGGAGCTGGCATCTCACTCTCTTTGAATCTTCTTTATCATGCTAGGATTAACAGGAAAAAGCAAAAAATTTCAGAATTGCACCTTGCAATGTGGAGATATTACTGTTTGTGCATTTACAATATTCATTGATTTTTGCCATTGAAAAACATGTTTTTCATATACCAGAAATGTTTGAAGCTACTGACTGAATGAAAGGAGCTGGCATCTCACTCTCTTTGAATCTTCTTTATCATGCTAGGATTAACAGGAAAAAGCTAAAAATTTCAGAATTGCACCTTGCAATGTGGAGATATTACTGTTTGTGCATTTACAATATTCATTGATTTTTGCCATTGAAAAACATGTTTTTCATATACCAGAAATGTTTGAAGCTACTGACTGAATGAAAGGAGCTGGCATCTCACTCTCTTTGAATCTTCTTTATCATGCTAGGATTAACAGGAAAAAGCTAAAAATTTCAGAATTGCACCGTGCAATGTGGAGATATTACTGTTTGTGCATTTACAATATTCATTGATTTTTGCCATTGAAAAACATGTTTTTCATATACCAGAAATGTTTGAAGCTACTGACTGAATGAAAGGAGCTGGCATCTCACTCTCTTTGAATCTTCTTTATCATGCTAGGATTAGCAGGAAAAAGCAAAAAATTTCAGAATTGCACCTTGCAATGTGGAGATATTACTGTTTGTGCATTTACAATATTCATTGATTTTTGCCATTGAAAAACATGTTTTTCATATACCAGAAATGTTTGAAGCTACTGACTGAATGAAAGGAGCTGGCATCTCACTCTCTTTGAATCTTCTTTATCATGCTAGGATTAGCAGGAAAAAGCAAAAAATTTCAGAATTGCACCTTGCAATGTGGAGATATTACTGTTTGTGCATTTACAATATTCATTGATTTTTGCCATTGAAAAACATGTTTTTCATATACCAGAAATGTTTGAAGCTACTGACTGAATGAAAGGAGCTGGCATCTCACTCTCTTTGAATCTTCTTTATCATGCTAGGATTAACAGGAAAAAGCAAAAAATTTCAGAATTGCACCTTGCAATGTGGAGATATTACTGTTTGTGCATTTACAATATTCATTGATTTTTGCCATTGAAAAACATGTTTTTCATATACCAGAAATGTTTGAAGCTACTGACTGAATGAAAGGAGCTGGCATCTCACTCTCTTTGAATCTTCTTTATCATGCTAGGATTAACAGGAAAAAGCAAAAAATTTCAGAATTGCACCTTGCAATGTGGAGATATTACTGTTTGTGCATTTACAATATTCATTGATTTTTGCCATTGAAAAACATGTTTTTCATATACCAGAAATGTTTGAAGCTACTGACTGAATGAAAGGAGCTGGCATCTCACTCTCTTTGAATCTTCTTTATCATGCTAGGATTAACAGGAAAAAGCTAAAAATTTCAGAATTGCACCTTGCAATGTGGAGATATTACTGTTTGTGCATTTACAATATTCATTGATTTTTGCCATTGAAAAACATGTTTTTCATATACCAGAAATGTTTGAAGCTACTGACTGAATGAAAGGAGCTGGCATCTCACTCTCTTTGAATCTTCTTTATCATGCTAGGATTAGCAGGAAAAAGCAAAAAATTTCAGAATTGCACCTTGCAATGTGGAGATATTACTGTTTGTGCATTTACAATATTCATTGATTTTTGCCATTGAAAAACATGTTTTTCATATACCAGAAATGTTTGAAGCTACTGACTGAATGAAAGGAGCTCGCATCTCACTCTCTTTGAATCTTCTTTATCATGCTAGGATTAACAGGAAAAAGCAAAAAATTTCAGAATTGCACCTTGCAATGTGGAGATATTACTGTTTGTGCATTTACAATATTCATTGATTTTTGCCATTGAAAAACATGTTTTTCATATACCAGAAATGTTTGAAGCTACTGACTGAATGAAAGGAGCTGGCATCTCACTCTCTTTGAATCTTCTTTATCATGCTAGGATTAACAGGAAAAAGCTAAAAATTTCAGAATTGCACCGTGCAATGTGGAGATATTACTGTTTGTGCATTTACAATATTCATTGATTTTTGCCATTGAAAAACATGTTTTTCATATACCAGAAATGTTTGAAGCTACTGACTGAATGAAAGGAGCTGGCATCTCACTCTCTTTGAATCTTCTTTATCATGCTAGGATTAGCAGGAAAAAGCAAAAAATTTCAGAATTGCACCTTGCAATGTGGAGATATTACTGTTTGTGCATTTACAATATTCATTGATTTTTGCCATTGAAAAACATGTTTTTCATATACCAGAAATGTTTGAAGCTACTGACTGAATGAAAGGAGCTGGCATCTCACTCTCTTTGAATCTTCTTTATCATGCTAGGATTAACAGGAAAAAGCTAAAAATTTCAGAATTGCACCGTGCAATGTGGAGATATTACTGTTTGTGCATTTACAATATTCATTGATTTTTGCCATTGAAAAACATGTTTTTCATATACCAGAAATGTTTGAAGCTACTGACTGAATGAAAGGAGCTGGCATCTCACTCTCTTTGAATCTTCTTTATCATGCTAGGATTAGCAGGAAAAAGCAAAAAATTTCAGAATTGCACCTTGCAATGTGGAGATATTACTGTTTGTGCATTTACAATATTCATTGATTTTTGCCATTGAAAAACATGTTTTTCATATACCAGAAATGTTTGAAGCTACTGACTGAATGAAAGGAGCTGGCATCTCACTCTCTTTGAATCTTCTTTATCATGCTAGGATTAACAGGAAAAAGCTAAAAATTTCAGAATTGCACCGTGCAATGTGGAGATATTACTGTTTGTGCATTTACAATATTCATTGATTTTTGCCATTGAAAAACATGTTTTTCATATACCAGAAATGTTTGAAGCTACTGACTGAATGAAAGGAGCTGGCATCTCACTCTCTTTGAATCTTCTTTATCATGCTAGGATTAGCAGGAAAAAGCAAAAAATTTCAGAATTGCACCTTGCAATGTGGAGATATTACTGTTTGTGCATTTACAATATTCATTGATTTTTGCCATTGAAAAACATGTTTTTCATATACCAGAAATGTTTGAAGCTACTGACTGAATGAAAGGAGCTCGCATCTCACTCTCTTTGAATCTTCTTTATCATGCTAGGATTAACAGGAAAAAGCAAAAAATTTCAGAATTGCACCTTGCAATGTGGAGATATTACTGTTTGTGCATTTACAATATTCATTGATTTTTGCCATTGAAAAACATGTTTTTCATATACCAGAAATGTTTGAAGCTACTGACTGAATGAAAGGAGCTGGCATCTCACTCTCTTTGAATCTTCTTTATCATGCTAGGATTAGCAGGAAAAAGCAAAAAATTTCAGAATTGCACCTTGCAATGTGGAGATATTACTGTTTGTGCATTTACAATATTCATTGATTTTTGCCATTGAAAAACATGTTTTTCATATACCAGAAATGTTTGAAGCTACTGACTGAATGAAAGGAGCTGGCATCTCACTCTCTTTGAATCTTCTTTATCATGCTAGGATTAGCAGGAAAAAGCAAAAAATTTCAGAATTGCACCTTGCAATGTGGAGATATTACTGTTTGTGCATTTACAATATTCATTGATTTTTGCCATTGAAAAACATGTTTTTCATATACCAGAAATGTTTGAAGCTACTGACTGAATGAAAGGAGCTGGCATCTCACTCTCTTTGAATCTTCTTTATCATGCTAGGATTAACAGGAAAAAGCAAAAAATTTCAGAATTGCACCTTGCAATGTGGAGATATTACTGTTTGTGCATTTACAATATTCATTGATTTTTGCCATTGAAAAACATGTTTTTCATATACCAGAAATGTTTGAAGCTACTGACTGAATGAAAGGAGCTGGCATCTCACTCTCTTTGAATCTTCTTTATCATGCTAGGATTAACAGGAAAAAGCAAAAAATTTCAGAATTGCACCTTGCAATGTGGAGATATTACTGTTTGTGCATTTACAATATTCATTGATTTTTGCCATTGAAAAACATGTTTTTCATATACCAGAAATGTTTGAAGCTACTGACTGAATGAAAGGAGCTGGCATCTCACTCTCTTTGAATCTTCTTTATCATGCTAGGATTAACAGGAAAAAGCTAAAAATTTCAGAATTGCACCTTGCAATGTGGAGATATTACTGTTTGTGCATTTACAATATTCATTGATTTTTGCCATTGAAAAACATGTTTTTCATATACCAGAAATGTTTGAAGCTACTGACTGAATGAAAGGAGCTGGCATCTCACTCTCTTTGAATCTTCTTTATCATGCTAGGATTAACAGGAAAAAGCTAAAAATTTCAGAATTGCACCGTGCAATGTGGAGATATTACTGTTTGTGCATTTACAATATTCATTGATTTTTGCCATTGAAAAACATGTTTTTCATATACCAGAAATGTTTGAAGCTACTGACTGAATGAAAGGAGCTGGCATCTCACTCTCTTTGAATCTTCTTTATCATGCTAGGATTAGCAGGAAAAAGCAAAAAATTTCAGAATTGCACCTTGCAATGTGGAGATATTACTGTTTGTGCATTTACAATATTCATTGATTTTTGCCATTGAAAAACATGTTTTTCATATACCAGAAATGTTTGAAGCTACTGACTGAATGAAAGGAGCTGGCATCTCACTCTCTTTGAATCTTCTTTATCATGCTAGGATTAGCAGGAAAAAGCAAAAAATTTCAGAATTGCACCTTGCAATGTGGAGATATTACTGTTTGTGCATTTACAATATTCATTGATTTTTGCCATTGAAAAACATGTTTTTCATATACCAGAAATGTTTGAAGCTACTGACTGAATGAAAGGAGCTGGCATCTCACTCTCTTTGAATCTTCTTTATCATGCTAGGATTAACAGGAAAAAGCAAAAAATTTCAGAATTGCACCTTGCAATGTGGAGATATTACTGTTTGTGCATTTACAATATTCATTGATTTTTGCCATTGAAAAACATGTTTTTCATATACCAGAAATGTTTGAAGCTACTGACTGAATGAAAGGAGCTGGCATCTCACTCTCTTTGAATCTTCTTTATCATGCTAGGATTAACAGGAAAAAGCAAAAAATGTCAGAATTGCACCTTGCAATGTGGAGATATTACTGTTTGTGCATTTACAATATTCATTGATTTTTGCCATTGAAAAACATGTTTTTCATATACCAGAAATGTTTGAAGCTACTGACTGAATGAAAGGAGCTGGCATCTCACTCTCTTTGAATCTTCTTTATCATGCTAGGATTAACAGGAAAAAGCTAAAAATTTCAGAATTGCACCTTGCAATGTGGAGATATTACTGTTTGTGCATTTACAATATTCATTGATTTTTGCCATTGAAAAACATGTTTTTCATATACCAGAAATGTTTGAAGCTACTGACTGAATGAAAGGAGCTGGCATCTCACTCTCTTTGAATCTTCTTTATCATGCTAGGATTAGCAGGAAAAAGCAAAAAATTTCAGAATTGCACCTTGCAATGTGGAGATATTACTGTTTGTGCATTTACAATATTCATTGATTTTTGCCATTGAAAAACATGTTTTTCATATACCAGAAATGTTTGAAGCTACTGACTGAATGAAAGGAGCTGGCATCTCACTCTCTTTGAATCTTCTTTATCATGCTAGGATTAACAGGAAAAAGCTAAAAATTTCAGAATTGCACCGTGCAATGTGGAGATATTACTGTTTGTGCATTTACAATATTCATTGATTTTTGCCATTGAAAAACATGTTTTTCATATACCAGAAATGTTTGAAGCTACTGACTGAATGAAAGGAGCTGGCATCTCACTCTCTTTGAATCTTCTTTATCATGCTAGGATTAGCAGGAAAAAGCAAAAAATTTCAGAATTGCACCTTGCAATGTGGAGATATTACTGTTTGTGCATTTACAATATTCATTGATTTTTGCCATTGAAAAACATGTTTTTCATATACCAGAAATGTTTGAAGCTACTGACTGAATGAAAGGAGCTCGCATCTCACTCTCTTTGAATCTTCTTTATCATGCTAGGATTAACAGGAAAAAGCAAAAAATTTCAGAATTGCACCTTGCAATGTGGAGATATTACTGTTTGTGCATTTACAATATTCATTGATTTTTGCCATTGAAAAACATGTTTTTCATATACCAGAAATGTTTGAAGCTACTGACTGAATGAAAGGAGCTGGCATCTCACTCTCTTTGAATCTTCTTTATCATGCTAGGATTAACAGGGAAAAGCTAAAAATTTCAGAATTGCACCGTGCAATGTGGAGATATTACTGTTTGTGCATTTACAATATTCATTGATTTTTGCCATTGAAAAACATGTTTTTCATATACCAGAAATGTTTGAAGCTACTGACTGAATGAAAGGAGCTGGCATCTCACTCTCTTTGAATCTTCTTTATCATGCTAGGATTAGCAGGAAAAAGCAAAAAATTTCAGAATTGCACCTTGCAATGTGGAGATATTACTGTTTGTGCATTTACAATATTCATTGATTTTTGCCATTGAAAAACATGTTTTTCATATACCAGAAATGTTTGAAGCTACTGACTGAATGAAAGGAGCTGGCATCTCACTCTCTTTGAATCTTCTTTATCATGCTAGGATTAACAGGAAAAAGCTAAAAATTTCAGAATTGCACCGTGCAATGTGGAGATATTACTGTTTGTGCATTTACAATATTCATTGATTTTTGCCATTGAAAAACATGTTTTTCATATACCAGAAATGTTTGAAGCTACTGACTGAATGAAAGGAGCTGGCATCTCACTCTCTTTGAATCTTCTTTATCATGCTAGGATTAGCAGGAAAAAGCAAAAAATTTCAGAATTGCACCTTGCAATGTGGAGATATTACTGTTTGTGCATTTACAATATTCATTGATTTTTGCCATTGAAAAACATGTTTTTCATATACCAGAAATGTTTGAAGCTACTGACTGAATGAAAGGAGCTGGCATCTCACTCTCTTTGAATCTTCTTTATCATGCTAGGATTAACAGGAAAAAGCTAAAAATTTCAGAATTGCACCGTGCAATGTGGAGATATTACTGTTTGTGCATTTACAATATTCATTGATTTTTGCCATTGAAAAACATGTTTTTCATATACCAGAAATGTTTGAAGCTACTGACTGAATGAAAGGAGCTGGCATCTCACTCTCTTTGAATCTTCTTTATCATGCTAGGATTAGCAGGAAAAAGCAAAAAATTTCAGAATTGCACCTTGCAATGTGGAGATATTACTGTTTGTGCATTTACAATATTCATTGATTTTTGCCATTGAAAAACATGTTTTTCATATACCAGAAATGTTTGAAGCTACTGACTGAATGAAAGGAGCTGGCATCTCACTCTCTTTGAATCTTCTTTATCATGCTAGGATTAACAGGAAAAAGCAAAAAATTTCAGAATTGCACCTTGCAATGTGGAGATATTACTGTTTGTGCATTTACAATATTCATTGATTTTTGCCATTGAAAAACATGTTTTTCATATACCAGAAATGTTTGAAGCTACTGACTGAATGAAAGGAGCTGGCATCTCACTCTCTTTGAATCTTCTTTATCATGCTATGATTAACAGGAAAAAGCAAAAAATTTCAGAATTGCACCTTGCAATGTGGAGATATTACTGTTTGTGCATTTACAATATTCATTGATTTTTGCCATTGAAAAACATGTTTTTCATATACCAGAAATGTTTGAAGCTACTGACTGAATGAAAGGAGCTGGCATCTCACTCTCTTTGAATCTTCTTTATCATGCTAGGATTAACAGGAAAAAGCTAAAAATTTCAGAATTGCACAGTGCAATGTGGAGATATTACTGTTTGTGCATTTACAATATTCATTGATTTTTGCCATTGAAAAACATGTTTTTCATATACCAGAAATGTTTGAAGCTACTGACTGAATGAAAGGAGCTGGCATCTCACTCTCTTTGAATCTTCTTTATCATGCTAGGATTAGCAGGAAAAAGCAAAAAATTTCAGAATTGCACCTTGCAATGTGGAGATATTACTGTTTGTGCATTTACAATATTCATTGATTTTTGCCATTGAAAAACATGTTTTTCATATACCAGAAATGTTTGAAGCTACTGACTGAATGAAAGGAGCTGGCATCTCACTCTCTTTGAATCTTCTTTATCATGCTAGGATTAACAGGAAAAAGCTAAAAATTTCAGAATTGCACCGTGCAATGTGGAGATATTACTGTTTGTGCATTTACAATATTCATTGATTTTTGCCATTGAAAAACATGTTTTTCATATACCAGAAATGTTTGAAGCTACTGACTGAATGAAAGGAGCTGGCATCTCACTCTCTTTGAATCTTCTTTATCATGCTAGGATTAGCAGGAAAAAGCAAAAAATTTCAGAATTGCACCTTGCAATGTGGAGATATTACTGTTTGTGCATTTACAATATTCATTGATTTTTGCCATTGAAAAACATGTTTTTCATATACCAGAAATGTTTGAAGCTACTGACTGAATGAAAGGAGCTCGCATCTCACTCTCTTTGAATCTTCTTTATCATGCTAGGATTAACAGGAAAAATCAAAAAATTTCAGAATTGCACCTTGCAATGTGGAGATATTACTGTTTGTGCATTTACAATATTCATTGATTTTTGCCATTGAAAAACATGTTTTTCATATACCAGAAATGTTTGAAGCTACTGACTGAATGAAAGGAGCTGGCATCTCACTCTCTTTGAATCTTCTTTATCATGCTAGGATTAACAGGAAAAAGCTAAAAATTTCAGAATTGCACCGTGCAATGTGGAGATATTACTGTTTGTGCATTTACAATATTCATTGATTTTTGCCATTGAAAAACATGTTTTTCATATACCAGAAATGTTTGAAGCTACTGACTGAATGAAAGGAGCTGGCATCTCACTCTCTTTGAATCTTCTTTATCATGCTAGGATTAGCAGGAAAAAGCAAAAAATTTCAGAATTGCACCTTGCAATGTGGAGATATTACTGTTTGTGCATTTACAATATTCATTGATTTTTGCCATTGAAAAACGTTTTTCATATACCAGAAATGTTTGAAGCTACTGACTGAATGAAAGGAGCTGGCATCTCACTCTCTTTGAATCTTTTTTATCATGCTAGGATTAACAGGAAAAAGCTAAAAATTTCAGAATTGCACCGTGCAATGTGGAGATATTACTGTTTGTGCATTTACAATATTCATTGATTTTTGCCATTGAAAAACATGTTTTTCATATACCAGAAATGTTTGAAGCTACTGACTGAATGAAAGGAGCTGGCATCTCACTCTCTTTGAATCTTCTTTATCATGCTAGGATTAGCAGGAAAAAGCAAAAAATTTCAGAATTGCACCTTGCAATGTGGAGATATTACTGTTTGTGCATTTACAATATTCATTGATTTTTGCCATTGAAAAACATGTTTTTCATATACCAGAAATGTTTGAAGCTACTGACTGAATGAAAGGAGCTGGCATCTCACTCTCTTTGAATCTTCTTTATCATGCTAGGATTAACAGGAAAAAGCAAAAAATTTCAGAATTGCACCTTGCAATGTGGAGATATTACTGTTTGTGCATTTACAATATTCATTGATTTTTGCCATTGAAAAACATGTTTTTCATATACCAGAAATGTTTGAAGCTACTGACTGAATGAAAGGAGCTGGCATCTCACTCTCTTTGAATCTTCTTTATCATGCTATGATTAACAGGAAAAAGCAAAAAATTTCAGAATTGCACCTTGCAATGTGGAGATATTACTGTTTGTGCATTTACAATATTCATTGATTTTTGCCATTGAAAAACATGTTTTTCATATACCAGAAATGTTTGAAGCTACTGACTGAATGAAAGGAGCTGGCATCTCACTCTCTTTGAATCTTCTTTATCATGCTAGGATTAACAGGAAAAAGCTAAAAATTTCAGAATTGCACCGTGCAATGTGGAGATATTACTGTTTGTGCATTTACAATATTCATTGATTTTTGCCATTGAAAAACATGTTTTTCATATACCAGAAATGTTTGAAGCTACTGACTGAATGAAAGGAGCTGGCATCTCACTCTCTTTGAATCTTCTTTATCATGTTAGGATTAGCAGGAAAAAGCAAAAAATTTCAGAATTGCACCTTGCAATGTGGAGATATTACTGTTTGTGCATTTACAATATTCATTGATTTTTGCCATTGAAAAACATGTTTTTCATATACCAGAAATGTTTGAAGCTACTGACTGAATGAAAGGAGCTGGCATCTCACTCTCTTTGAATCTTCTTTATCATGCTAGGATTAACAGGAAAAAGCTAAAAATTTCAGAATTGCACCGTGCAATGTGGAGATATTACTGTTTGTGCATTTACAATATTCATTGATTTTTGCCATAGAAAAACATGTTTTTCATATACCAGAAATGTTTGAAGCTACTGACTGAATGAAAGGAGCTGGCATCTCACTCTCTTTGAATCTTCTTTATCATGCTAGGATTAGCAGGAAAAAGCAAAAAATTTCAGAATTGCACCTTGCAATGTGGAGATATTACTGTTTGTGCATTTACAATATTCATTGATTTTTGCCATTGAAAAACATGTTTTTCATATACCAGAAATGTTTGAAGCTACTGACTGAATGAAAGGAGCTCGCATCTCACTCTCTTTGAATCTTCTTTATCATGCTAGGATTAACAGGAAAAAGCAAAAAATTTCAGAATTGCACCTTGCAATGTGGAGATATTACTGTTTGTGCATTTACAATATTCATTGATTTTTGCCATTGAAAAACATGTTTTTCATATACCAGAAATGTTTGAAGCTACTGACTGAATGAAAGGAGCTGGCATCTCACTCTCTTTGAATCTTCTTTATCATGCTAGGATTAACAGGAAAAAGCTAAAAATTTCAGAATTGCACCGTGCAATGTGGAGATATTACTGTTTGTGCATTTACAATATTCATTGATTTTTGCCATTGAAAAACATGTTTTTCATATACCAGAAATGTTTGAAGCTACTGACTGAATGAAAGGAGCTGGCATCTCACTCTCTTTGAATCTTCTTTATCATGTTAGGATTAGCAGGAAAAAGCAAAAAATTTCAGAATTGCACCTTGCAATGTGGAGATATTACTGTTTGTGCATTTACAATATTCATTGATTTTTGCCATTGAAAAACATGTTTTTCATATACCAGAAATGTTTGAAGCTACTGACTGAATGAAAGGAGCTGGCATCTCACTCTCTTTGAATCTTCTTTATCATGCTAGGATTAACAGGAAAAAGCTAAAAATTTCAGAATTGCACCGTGCAATGTGGAGATATTACTGTTTGTGCATTTACAATATTCATTGATTTTTGCCATAGAAAAACATGTTTTTCATATACCAGAAATGTTTGAAGCTACTGACTGAATGAAAGGAGCTGGCATCTCACTCTCTTTGAATCTTCTTTATCATGCTAGGATTAGCAGGAAAAAGCAAAAAATTTCAGAATTGCACCTTGCAATGTGGAGATATTACTGTTTGTGCATTTACAATATTCATTGATTTTTGCCATTGAAAAACATGTTTTTCATATACCAGAAATGTTTGAAGCTACTGACTGAATGAAAGGAGCTCGCATCTCACTCTCTTTGAATCTTCTTTATCATGCTAGGATTAACAGGAAAAAGCAAAAAATTTCAGAATTGCACCTTGCAATGTGGAGATATTACTGTTTGTGCATTTACAATATTCATTGATTTTTGCCATTGAAAAACATGTTTTTCATATACCAGAAATGTTTGAAGCTACTGACTGAATGAAAGGAGCTGGCATCTCACTCTCTTTGAATCTTCTTTATCATGCTAGGATTAACAGGAAAAAGCTAAAAATTTCAGAATTGCACCGTGCAATGTGGAGATATTACTGTTTGTGCATTTACAATATTCATTGATTTTTGCCATTGAAAAACATGTTTTTCATATACCAGAAATGTTTGAAGCTACTGACTGAATGAAAGGAGCTGGCATCTCACTCTCTTTGAATCTTCTTTATCATGCTAGGATTAGCAGGAAAAAGCAAAAAATTTCAGAATTGCACCTTGCAATGTGGAGATATTACTGTTTGTGCATTTACAATATTCATTGATTTTTGCCATTGAAAAACATGTTTTTCATATACCAGAAATGTTTGAAGCTACTGACTGAATGAAAGGAGCTGGCATCTCACTCTCTTTGAATCTTCTTTATCATGCTAGGATTAACAGGAAAAAGCTAAAAATTTCAGAATTGCACCGTGCAATTTGGAGATATTACTGTTTGTGCATTTACAATATTCATTGATTTTTGCCATTGAAAAACATGTTTTTCATATACCAGAAATGTTTGAAGCTACTGACTGAATGAAAGGAGCTGGCATCTCACTCTCTTTGAATCTTCTTTATCATGCTAGGATTAACAGGAAAAAGCTAAAAATTTCAGAATTGCACCGTGCAATGTGGAGATATTACTGTTTGTGCATTTACAATATTCATTGATTTTTGCCATTGAAAAACATGTTTTTCATATACCAGAAATGTTTGAAGCTACTGACTGAATGAAAGGAGCTGGCATCTCACTCTCTTTGAATCTTCTTTATCATGCTAGGATTAGCAGGAAAAAGCAAAAAATTTCAGAATTGCACCTTGCAATGTGGAGATATTACTGTTTGTGCATTTACAATATTCATTGATTTTTGCCATTGAAAAACATGTTTTTCATATACCAGAAATGTTTGAAGCTACTGACTGAATGAAAGGAGCTCGCATCTCACTCTCTTTGAATCTTCTTTATCATGCTAGGATTAACAGGAAAAAGCAAAAAATTTCAGAATTGCACCTTGCAATGTGGAGATATTACTGTTTGTGCATTTACAATATTCATTGATTTTTGCCATTGAAAAACATGTTTTTCATATACCAGAAATGTTTGAAGCTACTGACTGAATGAAAGGAGCTGGCATCTCACTCTCTTTGAATCTTCTTTATCATGCTAGGATTAACAGGAAAAAGCTAAAAATTTCAGAATTGCACCGTGCAATGTGGAGATATTACTGTTTGTGCATTTACAATATTCATTGATTTTTGCCATTGAAAAACATGTTTTTCATATACCAGAAATGTTTGAAGCTACTGACTGAATGAAAGGAGCTGGCATCTCACTCTCTTTGAATCTTCTTTATCATGCTAGGATTAGCAGGAAAAAGCAAAAAATTTCAGAATTGCACCTTGCAATGTGGAGATATTACTGTTTGTGCATTTACAATATTCATTGATTTTTGCCATTGAAAAACATGTTTTTCATATACCAGAAATGTTTGAAGCTACTGACTGAATGAAAGGAGCTCGCATCTCACTCTCTTTGAATCTTCTTTATCATGCTAGGATTAACAGGAAAAAGCAAAAAATTTCAGAATTGCACCTTGCAATGTGGAGATATTACTGTTTGTGCATTTACAATATTCATTGATTTTTGCCATTGAAAAACATGTTTTTCATATACCAGAAATGTTTGAAGCTACTGACTGAATGAAAGGAGCTGGCATCTCACTCTCTTTGAATCTTCTTTATCATGCTAGGATTAACAGGAAAAAGCAAAAAATTTCAGAATTGCACCTTGCAATGTGGAGATATTACTGTTTGTGCATTTACAATATTCATTGATTTTTGCCATTGAAAAACATGTTTTTCATATACCAGAAATGTTTGAAGCTACTGACTGAATGAAAGGAGCTCGCATCTCACTCTCTTTGAATCTTCTTTATCATGCTAGGATTAACAGGAAAAAGCAAAAAATTTCAGAATTGCACCTTGCAATGTGGAGATATTACTGTTTGTGCATTTACAATATTCATTGATTTTTGCCATTGAAAAACATGTTTTTCATATACCAGAAATGTTTGAAGCTACTGACTGAATGAAAGGAGCTGGCATCTCACTCTCTTTGAATCTTCTTTATCATGCTAGGATTAACAGGAAAAAGCTAAAAATTTCAGAATTGCACCGTGCAATGTGGAGATATTACTGTTTGTGCATTTACAATATTCATTGATTTTTGCCATTGAAAAACATGTTTTTCATATACCAGAAATGTTTGAAGCTACTGACTGAATGAAAGGAGCTGGCATCTCACTCTCTTTGAATCTTCTTTATCATGCTAGGATTAGCAGGAAAAAGCAAAAAATTTCAGAATTGCACCTTGCAATGTGGAGATATTACTGTTTGTGCATTTACAATATTCATTGATTTTTGCCATTGAAAAACATGTTTTTCATATACCAGAAATGTTTGAAGCTACTGACTGAATGAAAGGAGCTCGCATCTCACTCTCTTTGAATCTTCTTTATCATGCTAGGATTAACAGGAAAAAGCAAAAAATTTCAGAATTGCACCTTGCAATGTGGAGATATTACTGTTTGTGCATTTACAATATTCATTGATTTTTGCCATTGAAAAACATGTTTTTCATATACCAGAAATGTTTGAAGCTACTGACTGAATGAAAGGAGCTGGCATCTCACTCTCTTTGAATCTTCTTTATCATGCTAGGATTAACAGGAAAAAGCAAAAAATTTCAGAATTGCACCTTGCAATGTGGAGATATTACTGTTTGTGCATTTACAATATTCATTGATTTTTGCCATTGAAAAACATGTTTTTCATATACCAGAAATGTTTGAAGCTACTGACTGAATGAAAGGAGCTGGCATCTCACTCTCTTTGAATCTTCTTTATCATGCTAGGATTAACAGGAAAAAGCTAAAAATTTCAGAATTGCACCGTGCAATGTGGAGATATTACTGTTTGTGCATTTACAATATTCATTGATTTTTGCCATTGAAAAACATGTTTTTCATATACCAGAAATGTTTGAAGCTTCTGACTGAATGAAAGGAGCTGGCATCTCACTCTCTTTGAATCTTCTTTATCATGCTAGGATTAGCAGGAAAAAGCAAAAAATTTCAGAATTGCACCTTGCAATGTGGAGATATTACTGTTTGTGCATTTACAATATTCATTGATTTTTGCCATTGAAAAACATGTTTTTCATATACCAGAAATGTTTGAAGCTACTGACTGAATGAAAGGAGCTGGCATCTCACTCTCTTTGAATCTTCTTTATCATGCTAGGATTAACAGGAAAAAGCTAAAAATTTCAGAATTGCACCGTGCAATGTGGAGATATTACTGTTTGTGCATTTACAATATTCATTGATTTTTGCCATTGAAAAACATGTTTTTCATATACCAGAAATGTTTGAAGCTACTGACTGAATGAAAGGAGCTGGCATCTCACTCTCTTTGAATCTTCTTTATCATGCTAGGATTAGCAGGAAAAAGCAAAAAATTTCAGAATTGCACCTTGCAATGTGGAGATATTACTGTTTGTGCATTTACAATATTCATTGATTTTTGCCATTGAAAAACATGTTTTTCATATACCAGAAATGTTTGAAGCTACTGACTGAATGAAAGGAGCTCGCATCTCACTCTCTTTGAATCTTCTTTATCATGCTAGGATTAACAGGAAAAAGCAAAAAATTTCAGAATTGCACCTTGCAATGTGGAGATATTACTGTTTGTGCATTTACAATATTCATTGATTTTTGCCATTGAAAAACATGTTTTTCATATACCAGAAATGTTTGAAGCTACTGACTGAATGAAAGGAGCTGGCATCTCACTCTCTTTGAATCTTCTTTATCATGCTAGGATTAACAGGAAAAAGCTAAAAATTTCAGAATTGCACCGTGCAATGTGGAGATATTACTGTTTGTGCATTTACAATATTCATTGATTTTTGCCATTGAAAAACATGTTTTTCATATACCAGAAATGTTTGAAGCTACTGACTGAATGAAAGGAGCTGGCATCTCACTCTCTTTGAATCTTCTTTATCATGCTAGGATTAGCAGGAAAAAGCAAAAAATTTCAGAATTGCACCTTGCAATGTGGAGATATTACTGTTTGTGCATTTACAATATTCATTGATTTTTGCCATTGAAAAACATGTTTTTCATATACCAGAAATGTTTGAAGCTACTGACTGAATGAAAGGAGCTCGCATCTCACTCTCTTTGAATCTTCTTTATCATGCTAGGATTAACAGGAAAAAGCAAAAAATTTCAGAATTGCACCTTGCAATGTGGAGATATTACTGTTTGTGCATTTACAATATTCATTGATTTTTGCCATTGAAAAACATGTTTTTCATATACCAGAAATGTTTGAAGCTACTGACTGAATGAAAGGAGCTGGCATCTCACTCTCTTTGAATCTTCTTTATCATGCTAGGATTAACAGGAAAAAGCAAAAAATTTCAGAATTGCACCTTGCAATGTGGAGATATTACTGTTTGTGCATTTACAATATTCATTGATTTTTGCCATTGAAAAACATGTTTTTCATATACCAGAAATGTTTGAAGCTACTGACTGAATGAAAGGAGCTGGCATCTCACTCTCTTTGAATCTTCTTTATCATGCTAGGATTAACAGGAAAAAGCTAAAAATTTCAGAATTGCACCGTGCAATGTGGAGATATTACTGTTTGTGCATTTACAATATTCATTGATTTTTGCCATTGAAAAACATGTTTTTCATATACCAGAAATGTTTGAAGCTACTGACTGAATGAAAGGAGCTGGCATCTCACTCTCTTTGAATCTTCTTTATCATGCTATGATTAACAGGAAAAAGCAAAAAATTTCAGAATTGCACCTTGCAATGTGGAGATATTACTGTTTGTGCATTTACAATATTCATTGATTTTTGCCATTGAAAAACATGTTTTTCATATACCAGAAATGTTTGAAGCTACTGACTGAATGAAAGGAGCTGGCATCTCACTCTCTTTGAATCTTCTTTATCATGCTAGGATTAACAGGAAAAAGCTAAAAATTTCAGAATTGCACCGTGCAATGTGGAGATATTACTGTTTGTGCATTTACAATATTCATTGATTTTTGCCATTGAAAAACATGTTTTTCATATACCAGAAATGTTTGAAGCTACTGACTGAATGAAAGGAGCTGGCATCTCACTCTCTTTGAATCTTCTTTATCATGTTAGGATTAGCAGGAAAAAGCAAAAAATTTCAGAATTGCACCTTGCAATGTGGAGATATTACTGTTTGTGCATTTACAATATTCATTGATTTTTGCCATTGAAAAACATGTTTTTCATATACCAGAAATGTTTGAAGCTACTGACTGAATGAAAGGAGCTGGCATCTCACTCTCTTTGAATCTTCTTTATCATGCTAGGATTAACAGGAAAAAGCTAAAAATTTCAGAATTGCACCGTGCAATGTGGAGATATTACTGTTTGTGCATTTACAATATTCATTGATTTTTGCCATAGAAAAACATGTTTTTCATATACCAGAAATGTTTGAAGCTACTGACTGAATGAAAGGAGCTGGCATCTCACTCTCTTTGAATCTTCTTTATCATGCTAGGATTAGCAGGAAAAAGCAAAAAATTTCAGAATTGCACCTTGCAATGTGGAGATATTACTGTTTGTGCATTTACAATATTCATTGATTTTTGCCATTGAAAAACATGTTTTTCATATACCAGAAATGTTTGAAGCTACTGACTGAATGAAAGGAGCTCGCATCTCACTCTCTTTGAATCTTCTTTATCATGCTAGGATTAACAGGAAAAAGCAAAAAATTTCAGAATTGCACCTTGCAATGTGGAGATATTACTGTTTGTGCATTTACAATATTCATTGATTTTTGCCATTGAAAAACATGTTTTTCATATACCAGAAATGTTTGAAGCTACTGACTGAATGAAAGGAGCTGGCATCTCACTCTCTTTGAATCTTCTTTATCATGCTAGGATTAACAGGAAAAAGCTAAAAATTTCAGAATTGCACCGTGCAATGTGGAGATATTACTGTTTGTGCATTTACAATATTCATTGATTTTTGCCATTGAAAAACATGTTTTTCATATACCAGAAATGTTTGAAGCTACTGACTGAATGAAAGGAGCTGGCATCTCACTCTCTTTGAATCTTCTTTATCATGCTAGGATTAGCAGGAAAAAGCAAAAAATTTCAGAATTGCACCTTGCAATGTGGAGATATTACTGTTTGTGCATTTACAATATTCATTGATTTTTGCCATTGAAAAACATGTTTTTCATATACCAGAAATGTTTGAAGCTACTGACTGAATGAAAGGAGCTGGCATCTCACTCTCTTTGAATCTTCTTTATCATGCTAGGATTAACAGGAAAAAGCTAAAAATTTCAGAATTGCACCGTGCAATTTGGAGATATTACTGTTTGTGCATTTACAATATTCATTGATTTTTGCCATTGAAAAACATGTTTTTCATATACCAGAAATGTTTGAAGCTACTGACTGAATGAAAGGAGCTGGCATCTCACTCTCTTTGAATCTTCTTTATCATGCTAGGATTAACAGGAAAAAGCTAAAAATTTCAGAATTGCACCGTGCAATGTGGAGATATTACTGTTTGTGCATTTACAATATTCATTGATTTTTGCCATTGAAAAACATGTTTTTCATATACCAGAAATGTTTGAAGCTACTGACTGAATGAAAGGAGCTGGCATCTCACTCTCTTTGAATCTTCTTTATCATGCTAGGATTAGCAGGAAAAAGCAAAAAATTTCAGAATTGCACCTTGCAATGTGGAGATATTACTGTTTGTGCATTTACAATATTCATTGATTTTTGCCATTGAAAAACATGTTTTTCATATACCAGAAATGTTTGAAGCTACTGACTGAATGAAAGGAGCTCGCATCTCACTCTCTTTGAATCTTCTTTATCATGCTAGGATTAACAGGAAAAAGCAAAAAATTTCAGAATTGCACCTTGCAATGTGGAGATATTACTGTTTGTGCATTTACAATATTCATTGATTTTTGCCATTGAAAAACATGTTTTTCATATACCAGAAATGTTTGAAGCTACTGACTGAATGAAAGGAGCTGGCATCTCACTCTCTTTGAATCTTCTTTATCATGCTAGGATTAACAGGAAAAAGCTAAAAATTTCAGAATTGCACCGTGCAATGTGGAGATATTACTGTTTGTGCATTTACAATATTCATTGATTTTTGCCATTGAAAAACATGTTTTTCATATACCAGAAATGTTTGAAGCTACTGACTGAATGAAAGGAGCTGGCATCTCACTCTCTTTGAATCTTCTTTATCATGCTAGGATTAGCAGGAAAAAGCAAAAAATTTCAGAATTGCACCTTGCAATGTGGAGATATTACTGTTTGTGCATTTACAATATTCATTGATTTTTGCCATTGAAAAACATGTTTTTCATATACCAGAAATGTTTGAAGCTACTGACTGAATGAAAGGAGCTCGCATCTCACTCTCTTTGAATCTTCTTTATCATGCTAGGATTAACAGGAAAAAGCAAAAAATTTCAGAATTGCACCTTGCAATGTGGAGATATTACTGTTTGTGCATTTACAATATTCATTGATTTTTGCCATTGAAAAACATGTTTTTCATATACCAGAAATGTTTGAAGCTACTGACTGAATGAAAGGAGCTGGCATCTCACTCTCTTTGAATCTTCTTTATCATGCTAGGATTAACAGGAAAAAGCAAAAAATTTCAGAATTGCACCTTGCAATGTGGAGATATTACTGTTTGTGCATTTACAATATTCATTGATTTTTGCCATTGAAAAACATGTTTTTCATATACCAGAAATGTTTGAAGCTACTGACTGAATGAAAGGAGCTCGCATCTCACTCTCTTTGAATCTTCTTTATCATGCTAGGATTAACAGGAAAAAGCAAAAAATTTCAGAATTGCACCTTGCAATGTGGAGATATTACTGTTTGTGCATTTACAATATTCATTGATTTTTGCCATTGAAAAACATGTTTTTCATATACCAGAAATGTTTGAAGCTACTGACTGAATGAAAGGAGCTGGCATCTCACTCTCTTTGAATCTTCTTTATCATGCTAGGATTAACAGGAAAAAGCTAAAAATTTCAGAATTGCACCGTGCAATGTGGAGATATTACTGTTTGTGCATTTACAATATTCATTGATTTTTGCCATTGAAAAACATGTTTTTCATATACCAGAAATGTTTGAAGCTACTGACTGAATGAAAGGAGCTGGCATCTCACTCTCTTTGAATCTTCTTTATCATGCTAGGATTAGCAGGAAAAAGCAAAAAATTTCAGAATTGCACCTTGCAATGTGGAGATATTACTGTTTGTGCATTTACAATATTCATTGATTTTTGCCATTGAAAAACATGTTTTTCATATACCAGAAATGTTTGAAGCTACTGACTGAATGAAAGGAGCTCGCATCTCACTCTCTTTGAATCTTCTTTATCATGCTAGGATTAACAGGAAAAAGCAAAAAATTTCAGAATTGCACCTTGCAATGTGGAGATATTACTGTTTGTGCATTTACAATATTCATTGATTTTTGCCATTGAAAAACATGTTTTTCATATACCAGAAATGTTTGAAGCTACTGACTGAATGAAAGGAGCTGGCATCTCACTCTCTTTGAATCTTCTTTATCATGCTAGGATTAACAGGAAAAAGCAAAAAATTTCAGAATTGCACCTTGCAATGTGGAGATATTACTGTTTGTGCATTTACAATATTCATTGATTTTTGCCATTGAAAAACATGTTTTTCATATACCAGAAATGTTTGAAGCTACTGACTGAATGAAAGGAGCTGGCATCTCACTCTCTTTGAATCTTCTTTATCATGCTAGGATTAACAGGAAAAAGCTAAAAATTTCAGAATTGCACCGTGCAATGTGGAGATATTACTGTTTGTGCATTTACAATATTCATTGATTTTTGCCATTGAAAAACATGTTTTTCATATACCAGAAATGTTTGAAGCTTCTGACTGAATGAAAGGAGCTGGCATCTCACTCTCTTTGAATCTTCTTTATCATGCTAGGATTAGCAGGAAAAAGCAAAAAATTTCAGAATTGCACCTTGCAATGTGGAGATATTACTGTTTGTGCATTTACAATATTCATTGATTTTTGCCATTGAAAAACATGTTTTTCATATACCAGAAATGTTTGAAGCTACTGACTGAATGAAAGGAGCTGGCATCTCACTCTCTTTGAATCTTCTTTATCATGCTAGGATTAACAGGAAAAAGCTAAAAATTTCAGAATTGCACCGTGCAATGTGGAGATATTACTGTTTGTGCATTTACAATATTCATTGATTTTTGCCATTGAAAAACATGTTTTTCATATACCAGAAATGTTTGAAGCTACTGACTGAATGAAAGGAGCTGGCATCTCACTCTCTTTGAATCTTCTTTATCATGCTAGGATTAGCAGGAAAAAGCAAAAAATTTCAGAATTGCACCTTGCAATGTGGAGATATTACTGTTTGTGCATTTACAATATTCATTGATTTTTGCCATTGAAAAACATGTTTTTCATATACCAGAAATGTTTGAAGCTACTGACTGAATGAAAGGAGCTCGCATCTCACTCTCTTTGAATCTTCTTTATCATGCTAGGATTAACAGGAAAAAGCAAAAAATTTCAGAATTGCACCTTGCAATGTGGAGA
>NW_027370016.1:0-38770 GCF_046119375.1 Phyllobates terribilis
ACATTGCACGGTGCAATTCTGAAATTTTTAGCTTTTTCCTGTTAATCCTAGCATGATAAAGAAGATTCAAAGAGAGTGAGATGCCAGCTCCTTTCATTCAGTCAGTAGCTTCAAACATTTCTGGTATATGAAAAACATGTTTTTCAATGGCAAAAATCAATGAATATTGTAAATGCACAAACAGTAATATCTCCACATTGCAAGGTGCAATTCTGAAATTTTTTGCTTTTTCCTGTTAATCCTAGCATGATAAAGAAGATTCAAAGAGAGTGAGATGCCAGCTCCTTTCATTCAGTCAGTAGCTTCAAACATTTCTGGTATATGAAAAACGTTTTTCAATGGCAAAAATCAATGAATATTGTAAATGCACAAACAGTAATATCTCCACATTGCAAGGTGCAATTCTGAAATTTTTTGCTTTTTCCTGCTAATCCTAGCATGATAAAGAAGATTCAAAGAGAGTGAGATGCCAGCTCCTTTCATTCAGTCAGTAGCTTCAAACATTTCTGGTATATGAAAAACATGTTTTTCAATGGCAAAAATCAATGAATATTGTAAATGCACAAACAGTAATATCTCCACATTGCACGGTGCAATTCTGAAATTTTTAGCTTTTTCCTGTTAATCCTAGCATGATAAAGAAGATTCAAAGAGAGTGAGATGCCAGCTCCTTTCATTCAGTCAGTAGCTTCAAACATTTCTGGTATATGAAAAACATGTTTTTCAATGGCAAAAATCAATGAATATTGTAAATGCACAAACAGTAATATCTCCACATTGCAAGGTGCAATTCTGAAATTTTTTGCTTTTTCCTGCTAATCCTAGCATGATAAAGAAGATTCAAAGAGAGTGAGATGCCAGCTCCTTTCATTCAGTCAGTAGCTTCAAACATTTCTGGTATATGAAAAACATGTTTTTCAATGGCAAAAATCAATGAATATTGTAAATGCACAAACAGTAATTTCTCCACATTGCAAGGTGCAATTCTGAAATTTTTGCTTTTTCCTGCTCCTCTTAGCATGATAAAGAAGATTCAAAGAGAGTGAGATGCCAGCTCCTTTCATTCAGTCAGTAGCTTCAAACATTTCTGGTATATGAATAACATGATGTTTTTCAATGGCAAAAATCAATGAATATTGTAAATGCACAAACAGTAATTTCTCCGCATTGCAAGGTGCAATTCTGAAATTTTTAGCTTTTTCCTGTTAATCCTAGCATGATAAAGAAGATTCAAAGAGAGTGAGATGCCAGCTCCTTTCATTCAGTCAGTAGCTTCAAACATTTCTGGTATATGAAAAACGTTTTTCAATGGCAAAAATCAATGAATATTGTAAATGCACAAACAGTAATATCTCCACATTGCAAGGTGCAATTCTGAAATTTTTTGCTTTTTCCTGTTAATCCTAGCATGATAAAGAAGATTCAAAGAGAGTGAGATGCCAGCTCCTTTCATTCAGTCAGTAGCTTCAAACATTTCTGGTATATGAAAAACATGTTTTTCAATGGCAAAAATCAATGAATATTGTAAATGCACAAACAGTAATATCTCCACATTGCACGGTGCAATTCTGAAATTTTTAGCTTTTTCCTGTTAATCCTAGCATGATAAAGAAGATTCAAAGAGAGTGAGATGCCAGCTCCTTTCATTCAGTCAGTAGCTTCAAACATTTCTGGTATATGAAAAACATGTTTTTCAATGGCAAAAATCAATGAATATTGTAAATGCACAAACAGTAATATCTCCACATTGCAAGGTGCAATTCTGAAATTTTTTGCTTTTTCCTGCTAATCCTAGCATGATAAAGAAGATTCAAAGAGAGTGAGATGCCAGCTCCTTTCATTCAGTCAGTAGCTTCAAACATTTCTGGTATATGAAAAACATGTTTTTCAATGGCAAAAATCAATGAATATTGTAAATGCACAAACAGTAATATCTCCACATTGCACGGTGCAATTCTGAAATTTTTAGCTTTTTCCTGTTAATCCTAGCATGATAAAGAAGATTCAAAGAGAGTGAGATGCCAGCTCCTTTCATTCAGTCAGTAGCTTCAAACATTTCTGGTATATGAAAAACATGTTTTTCAATGGCAAAAATCAATGAATATTGTAAATGCACAAACAGTAATATCTCCACATTGCAAGGTGCAATTCTGAAATTTTTT
Organism: Phyllobates terribilis; assembly: GCF_046119375.1. Classification (NCBI taxonomy): domain Eukaryota; kingdom Metazoa; phylum Chordata; class Amphibia; order Anura; family Dendrobatidae; genus Phyllobates; species Phyllobates terribilis. The sequence goes on from NW_027370016.1 coordinate 2,163, forward strand.
GCTTTTTCCTGTTAATCCTAGCATGATAAAGAAGATTCAAAGAGAGTGAGATGCCAGCTCCTTTCATTCAGTCAGTAGCTTCAAACATTTCTGGTATATGAAAAACATGTTTTTCAATGGCAAAAATCAATGAATATTGTAAATGCACAAACAGTAATATCTCCACATTGCAAGGTGCAATTCTGAAATTTTTTGCTTTTTCCTGCTAATCCTAGCATGATAAAGAAGATTCAAAGAGAGTGAGATGCCAGCTCCTTTCATTCAGTCAGTAGCTTCAAACATTTCTGGTATATGAAAAACATGTTTTTCAATGGCAAAAATCAATGAATATTGTAAATGCACAAACAGTAATATCTCCACATTGCACGGTGCAATTCTGAAATTTTTAGCTTTTTCCTGTTAATCCTAGCATGATAAAGAAGATTCAAAGAGAGTGAGATGCCAGCTCCTTTCATTCAGTCAGTAGCTTCAAACATTTCTGGTATATGAAAAACATGTTTTTCAATGGCAAAAATCAATGAATATTGTAAATGCACAAACAGTAATATCTCCACATTGCAAGGTGCAATTCTGAAATTTTTTGCTTTTTCCTGCTAATCCTAGCATGATAAAGAAGATTCAAAGAGAGTGAGATGCCAGCTCCTTTCATTCAGTCAGTAGCTTCAAACATTTCTGGTATATGAAAAACATGTTTTTCAATGGCAAAAATCAATGAATATTGTAAATGCACAAACAGTAATATCTCCACATTGCACGGTGCAATTCTGAAATTTTTAGCTTTTTCCTGTTAATCCTAGCATGATAAAGAAGATTCAAAGAGAGTGAGATGCCAGCTCCTTTCATTCAGTCAGTAGCTTCAAACATTTCTGGTATATGAAAAACATGTTTTTCAATGGCAAAAATCAATGAATATTGTAAATGCACAAACAGTAATATCTCCACATTGCAAGGTGCAATTCTGAAATTTTTTGCTTTTTCCTGTTAATCCTAGCATGATAAAGAAGATTCAAAGAGAGTGAGATGCCAGCTCCTTTCATTCAGTCAGTAGCTTCAAACATTTCTGGTATATGAAAAACGTTTTTCAATGGCAAAAATCAATGAATATTGTAAATGCACAAACAGTAATATCTCCACATTGCAAGGTGCAATTCTGAAATTTTTTGCTTTTTCCTGCTAATCCTAGCATGATAAAGAAGATTCAAAGAGAGTGAGATGCCAGCTCCTTTCATTCAGTCAGTAGCTTCAAACATTTCTGGTATATGAAAAACATGTTTTTCAATGGCAAAAATCAATGAATATTGTAAATGCACAAACAGTAATATCTCCACATTGCACGGTGCAATTCTGAAATTTTTAGCTTTTTCCTGTTAATCCTAGCATGATAAAGAAGATTCAAAGAGAGTGAGATGCCAGCTCCTTTCATTCAGTCAGTAGCTTCAAACATTTCTGGTATATGAAAAACATGTTTTTCAATGGCAAAAATCAATGAATATTGTAAATGCACAAACAGTAATATCTCCACATTGCAAGGTGCAATTCTGAAATTTTTTGCTTTTTCCTGTTAATCCTAGCATGATAAAGAAGATTCAAAGAGAGTGAGATGCCAGCTCCTTTCATTCAGTCAGTAGCTTCAAACATTTCTGGTATATGAAAAACATGTTTTTCAATGGCATAAATCAATGAATATTGTAATTGCACAAACAGTAATATCTCCACATTGCAAGGTGCAATTCTGAAATTTTTTGCTTTTTCCTGCTAATCCTAGCATGATAAAGAAGATTCAAAGAGAGTGAGATGCCAGCTCCTTTCATTCAGTCAGTAGCTTCAAACATTTCTGGTATATGAAAAACATGTTTTTCAATGGCAAAAATCAATGAATATTGTAAATGCACAAACAGTAATATCTCCACATTGCACGGTGCAATTCTGAAATTTTTAGCTTTTTCCTGTTAATCCTAGCATGATAAAGAAGATTCAAAGAGAGTGAGATGCCAGCTCCTTTCATTCAGTCAGTAGCTTCAAACATTTCTGGTATATGAAAAACATGTTTTTCAATGGCAAAAATCAATGAATATTGTAAATGCACAAACAGTAATATCTCCACATTGCAAGGTGCAATTCTGAAATTTTTTGCTTTTTCCTGCTAATCCTAGCATGATAAAGAAGATTCAAAGAGAGTGAGATGCCAGCTCCTTTCATTCAGTCAGTAGCTTCAAACATTTCTGGTATATGAAAAACATGTTTTTCAATGGCAAAAATCAATGAATATTGTAAATGCACAAACAGTAATATCTCCACATTGCACGGTGCAATTCTGAAATTTTTAGCTTTTTCCTGTTAATCCTAGCATGATAAAGAAGATTCAAAGAGAGTGAGATGCCAGCTCCTTTCATTCAGTCAGTAGCTTCAAACATTTCTGGTATATGAAAAACATGTTTTTCAATGGCAAAAATCAATGAATATTGTAAATGCACAAACAGTAATATCTCCACATTGCAAGGTGCAATTCTGAAATTTTTTGCTTTTTCCTGTTAATCCTAGCATGATAAAGAAGATTCAAAGAGAGTGAGATGCCAGATCCTTTCATTCAGTCAGTAGCTTCAAACATTTCTGGTATATGAAAAACATGTTTTTCAATGGCAAAAATCAATGAATATTGTAAATGCACAAACAGTAATATCTCCACATTGCAAGGTGCAATTCTGAAATTTTTTGCTTTTTCCTGCTAATCCTAGCATGATAAAGAAGATTCAAAGAGAGTGAGATGCCAGCTCCTTTCATTCAGTCAGTAGCTTCAAACATTTCTGGTATATGAAAAACATGTTTTTCAATGGCAAAAATCAATGAATATTGTAAATGCACAAACAGTAATATCTCCACATTGCACGGTGCAATTCTGAAATTTTTAGCTTTTTCCTGTTAATCCTAGCATGATAAAGAAGATTCAAAGAGAGTGAGATGCCAGCTCCTTTCATTCAGTCAGTAGCTTCAAACATTTCTGGTATATGAAAAACATGTTTTTCAATGGCAAAAATCAATGAATATTGTAAATGCACAAACAGTAATATCTCCACATTGCAAGGTGCAATTCTGAAATTTTTTGCTTTTTCCTGCTAATCCTAGCATGATAAAGAAGATTCAAAGAGAGTGAGATGCCAGCTCCTTTCATTCAGTCAGTAGCTTCAAACATTTCTGGTATATGAAAAACATGTTTTTCAATGGCAAAAATCAATGAATATTGTAAATGCACAAACAGTAATATCTCCACATTGCACGGTGCAATTCTGAAATTTTTAGCTTTTTCCTGTTAATCCTAGCATGATAAAGAAGATTCAAAGAGAGTGAGATGCCAGCTCCTTTCATTCAGTCAGTAGCTTCAAACATTTCTGGTATATGAAAAACATGTTTTTCAATGGCAAAAATCAATGAATATTGTAAATGCACAAACAGTAATATCTCCACATTGCAAGGTGCAATTCTGAAATTTTTTGCTTTTTCCTGTTAATCCTAGCATGATAAAGAAGATTCAAAGAGAGTGAGATGCCAGCTCCTTTCATTCAGTCAGTAGCTTCAAACATTTCTGGTATATGAAAAACATGTTTTTCAATGGCAAAAATCAATGAATATTGTAAATGCACAAACAGTAATATCTCCACATTGCACGGTGCAATTCTGAAATTTTTAGCTTTTTCCTGTTAATCCTAGCATGATAAAGAAGATTCAAAGAGAGTGAGATGCCAGCTCCTTTCATTCAGTCAGTAGCTTCAAACATTTCTGGTATATGAAAAACATGTTTTTCAATGGCAAAAATCAATGAATATTGTAAATGCACAAACAGTAATATCTCCACATTGCAAGGTGCAATTCTGAAATTTTTTGCTTTTTCCTGCTAATCCTAGCATGATAAAGAAGATTCAAAGAGAGTGAGATGCCAGCTCCTTTCAATCAGTCAGTAGCTTCAAACATTTCTGGTATATGAAAAACATGTTTTTCAACGGCAAAAATCAATGAATATTGTAAATGCACAAACAGTAATATCTCCACATTGCACGGTGCAATTCTGAAATTTTTAGCTTTTTCCTGTTAATCCTAGCATGATAAAGAAGATTCAAAGAGAGTGAGATGCCAGCTCCTTTCATTCAGTCAGTAGCTTCAAACATTTCTGGTATATGAAAAACATGTTTTTCAATGGCAAAAATCAATGAATATTGTAAATGCACAAACAGTAATATCTCCACATTGCAAGGTGCAATTCTGAAATTTTTTGCTTTTTCCTGCTAATCCTAGCATGATAAAGAAGATTCAAAGAGAGTGAGATGCCAGCTCCTTGCATTCAGTCAGTAGCTTCAAACATTTCTGGTATATGAAAAACATGTTTTTCAATGGCAAAAATCAATGAATATTGTAAATGCACAAACAGTAATATCTCCACATTGCACGGTGCAATTCTGAAATTTTTAGCTTTTTCCTGTTAATCCTAGCATGATAAAGAAGATTCAAAGAGAGTGAGATGCCAGCTCCTTTCATTCAGTCAGTAGCTTCAAACATTTCTGGACGTTTTTCAATGGCAAAAATCAATGAATATTGTAAATGCACAAACAGTAATATCTCCACATTGCAAGGTGCAATTCTGAAATTTTTTGCTTTTTCCTGTTAATCCTAGCATGATAAAGAAGATTCAAAGAGAGTGATATGCCAGCTCCTTTCATTCAGTCAGTAGCTTCAAACATTTCTGGTATATGAAAAACATGTTTTTCAATGGCAAAAATCAATGAATATTGTAAATGCACAAACAGTAATATCTCCACATTGCAAGGTGCAATTCTGAAATTTTTTGCTTTTTCCTGTTAATCCTAGCATGATAAAGAAGATTCAAAGAGAGTGAGATGCCAGCTCCTTTCATTCAGTCAGTAGCTTCAAACATTTCTGGACGTTTTTCAATGGCAAAAATCAATGAATATTGTAAATGCACAAACAGTAATATCTCCACATTGCAAGGTGCAATTCTGAAATTTTTTGCTTTTTCCTGTTAATCCTAGCATGATAAAGAAGATTCAAAGAGAGTGAGATGCCAGCTCCTTTCATTCAGTCAGTAGCTTCAAACATTTCTGGTATATGAAAAACATGTTTTTCAATGGCAAAAATCAATGAATATTGTAAATGCACAAACAGTAATATCTCCACATTGCAAGGTGCAATTCTGAAATTTTTTGCTTTTTCCTGTTAATCCTAGCATGATAAAGAAGATTCAAAGAGAGTGATATGCCAGCTCCTTTCATTCAGTCAGTAGCTTCAAACATTTCTGGTATATGAAAAACATGTTTTTCAATGGCAAAAATCAATGAATATTGTAAATGCACAAACAGTAATATCTCCACATTGCAAGGTGCAATTCTGAAATTTTTTGCTTTTTCCTGTTAATCCTAGCATGATAAAGAAGATTCAAAGAGAGTGAGATGCCAGCTCCTTTCATTCAGTCAGTAGCTTCAAACATTTCTGGACGTTTTTCAATGGCAAAAATCAATGAATATTGTAAATGCACAAACAGTAATATCTCCACATTGCAAGGTGCAATTCTGAAATTTTTTGCTTTTTCCTGTTAATCCTAGCATGATAAAGAAGATTCAAAGAGAGTGAGATGCCAGCTCCTTTCATTCAGTCAGTAGCTTCAAACATTTCTGGTATATGAAAAACATGTTTTTCAATGGCAAAAATCAATGAATATTGTAAATGCACAAACAGTAATATCTCCACATTGCAAGGTGCAATTCTGAAATTTTTTGCTTTTTCCTGTTAATCCTAGCATGATAAAGAAGATTCAAAGAGAGTGAGATGCCAGCTCCTTTCATTCAGTCAGTAGCTTCAAACATTTCTGGTATATGAAAAACATGTTTTTCAATGGCAAAAATCAATGAATATTGTAAATGCACAAACAGTAATATCTCCACATTGCAAGGTGCAATTCTGAAATTTTTTGCTTTTTCCTGCTAATCCTAGCATGATAAAGAAGATTCAAAGAGAGTGAGATGCCAGCTCCTTTCAATCAGTCAGTAGCTTCAAACATTTCTGGTATATGAAAAACATGTTTTTCAACGGCAAAAATCAATGAATATTGTAAATGCACAAACAGTAATATCTCCACATTGCACGGTGCAATTCTGAAATTTTTAGCTTTTTCCTGTTAATCCTAGCATGATAAAGAAGATTCAAAGAGTGAGATGCCAGCTCCTTTCATTCAGTCAGTAGCTTCAAACATTTCTGGTATATGAAAAACATGTTTTTCAATGGCAAAAATCAATGAATATTGTAAATGCACAAACAGTAATATCTCCACATTGCAAGGTGCAATTCTGAAATTGTTTGCTTTTTCCTGCTAATCCTAGCATGATAAAGAAGATTCAGAGTGAGATGCCAGCTCCTTTCATTCAGTCAGTAGCTTCAAACATTTCTGGTATATGAAAAACGTTTTTCAATGGCAAAAATCAATGAATATTGTAAATGCACAAACAGTAATATCTCCACATTGCAAGGTGCAATTCTGAAATTTTTTGCTTTTTCCTGCTAATCCTAGCATGATAAAGAAGATTCAAAGAGAGTGAGATGCCAGCTCCTTTCAATCAGTCAGTAGCTTCAAACATTTCTGGTATATGAAAAACATGTTTTTCAATGGCAAAAATCAATGAATATTGTAAATGCACAAACAGTAATATCTCCACATTGCACGGTGCAATTCTGAAATTTTTTGCTTTTTCCTGCTAATCCTAGCATGATAAAGAAGATTCAAAGAGAGTGAGATGCCAGCTCCTTTCATTCAGTCAGTAGCTTCAAACATTTCTGGACGTTTTTCAATGGCAAAAATCAATGAATATTGTAAATGCACAAACAGTAATATCTCCACATTGCAAGGTGCAATTCTGAAATTTTTTGCTTTTTCCTGTTAATCCTAGCATGATAAAGAAGATTCAAAGAGAGTGAGATGTCAGCTCCTTTCATTCAGTCAGTAGCTTCAAACATTTCTGGTATATGAAAAACATGTTTTTCAATGGCAAAAATCAATGAATATTGTAAATGCACAAACAGTAATATCTCCACATTGCAAGGTGCAATTCTGAAATTTTTTGCTTTATCCTGCTAATCCTAGCATGATAAAGAAGATTCAAAGAGAGTGAGATGCCAGCTCCTTTCATTCAGTCAGTAGCTTCAAACATTTCTGGTATATGAAAAACATGTTTTTCAATGGCAAAAATCAATGAATATTGTAAATGCACAAACAGTAATATCTCCACATTGCACGGTGCAATTCTGAAATTTTTAGCTTTTTCCTGTTAATCCTAGCATGATAAAGAAGATTCAAAGAGAGTGAGATGCCAGCTCCTTTCATTCAGTCAGTAGCTTCAAACATTTCTGGTATATGAAAAACATGTTTTTCAATGGCAAAAATCAATGAATATTGTAAATGCACAAACAGTAATATCTCCACATTGCAAGGTGCAATTCTGAAATTGTTTGCTTTTTCCTGCTAATCCTAGCATGATAAAGAAGATTCAGAGTGAGATGCCAGCTCCTTTCATTCAGTCAGTAGCTTCAAACATTTCTGGTATATGAAAAACATGTTTTTCAATGGCAAAAATCAATGAATATTGTAAATGCACAAACAGTAATATCTCCACATTGCAAGGTGCAATTCTGAAATTTTTTGCTTTTTCCTGCTAATCCTAGCATGATAAAGAAGATTCAAAGAGAGTGAGATGCCAGCTCCTTTCATTCAGTCAGTAGCTTCAAACATTTCTGGACGTTTTTCAATGGCAAAAATCAATGAATATTGTAAATGCACAAACAGTAATATCTCCACATTGCAAGGTGCAATTCTGAAATTTTTTGCTTTTTCCTGCTAATCCTAGCATGATAAACAAGATTCAAAGAGAGTGAGATGCCAGCTCCTTTCATTCAGTCAGTAGCTTCAAACATTTCTGGTATATGAAAAACATGTTTTTCAATGGCAAAAATCAATGAATATTGTAAATGCACAAACAGTAATATCTCCACATTGCACGGTGCAATTCTGAAATTTTTAGCTTTTTCCTGTTAATCCTAGCATGATAAAGAAGATTCAAAGAGAGTGAGATGCCAGCTCCTTTCATTCAGTCAGTAGCTTCAAACATTTCTGGTATATGAAAAACATGTTTTTCAATGGCAAAAATCAATGAATATTGTAAATGCACAAACAGTAATATCTCCACATTGCACGGTGCAATTCTGAAATTTTTAGCTTTTTCCTGTTAATCCTAGCATGATAAAGAAGATTCAAAGAGAGTGAGATGCCAGCTCCTTTCATTCAGTCAGTAGCTTCAAACATTTCTGGTATATGAAAAACATGTTTTTCAATGGCAAAAATCAATGAATATTGTAAATGCACAAACAGTAATATCTCCACATTGCAAGGTGCAATTCTGAAATTTTTTGCTTTTTCCTGCTAATCCTAGCATGATAAAGAAGATTCAAAGAGAGTGAGATGCCAGCTCCTTGCATTCAGTCAGTAGCTTCAAACATTTCTGGTATATGAAAAACATGTTTTTCAATGGCAAAAATCAATGAATATTGTAAATGCACAAACAGTAATATCTCCACATTGCACGGTGCAATTCTGAAATTTTTAGCTTTTTCCTGTTAATCCTAGCATGATAAAGAAGATTCAAAGAGAGTGAGATGCCAGCTCCTTTCATTCAGTCAGTAGCTTCAAACATTTCTGGACGTTTTTCAATGGCAAAAATCAATGAATATTGTAAATGCACAAACAGTAATATCTCCACATTGCAAGGTGCAATTCTGAAATTTTTTGCTTTTTCCTGTTAATCCTAGCATGATAAAGAAGATTCAAAGAGAGTGAGATGCCAGCTCCTTTCATTCAGTCAGTAGCTTCAAACATTTCTGGTATATGAAAAACATGTTTTTCAATGGCAAAAATCAATGAATATTGTAAATGCACAAACAGTAATATCTCCACATTGCAAGGTGCAATTCTGAAATTTTTTGCTTTATCCTGCTAATCCTAGCATGATAAAGAAGATTCAAAGAGAGTGAGATGCCAGCTCCTTTCATTCAGTCAGTAGCTTCAAACATTTCTGGTATATGAAAAACATGTTTTTCAATGGCAAAAATCAATGAATATTGTAAATGCACAAACAGTAATATCTCCACATTGCAAGGTGCAATTCGGAAATTTTTTGCTTTTTCCTGCTAATCCTAGCATGATAAAGAAGATTCAAAGAGAGTGAGATGCCAGCTCCTTTCATTCAGTCAGTAGCTTCAAACATTTCTGGTATATGAAAAACATGTTTTTCAATGGCAAAAATCAATGAATATTGTAAATGCACAAACAGTAATATCTCCACATTGCACGGTGCAATTCTGAAATTTTTAGCTTTTTCCTGTTAATCCTAGCATGATAAAGAAGATTCAAAGAGAGTGAGATGCCAGCTCCTTTCATTCAGTCAGTAGCTTCAAACATTTCTGGTATATGAAAAACATGTTTTTCAATGGCAAAAATCAATGAATATTGTAAATGCACAAACAGTAATATCTCCACATTGCAAGGTGCAATTCTGAAATTTTTTGCTTTTTCCTGCTAATCCTAGCATGATAAAGAAGATTCAAAGAGAGTGAGATGCCAGCTCCTTTCATTCAGTCAGTAGCTTCAAACATTTCTGGTATATGAAAAACATGTTTTTCAATGGCAAAAATCAATGAATATTGTAAATGCACAAACAGTAATATCTCCACATTGCACGGTGCAATTCTGAAATTTTAAGCTTTTTCCTGTTAATCCTAGCATGATAAAGAAGATTCAAAGAGAGTGAGATGCCAGCTCCTTTCATTCAGTCAGTAGCTTCAAACATTTCTGGTATATGAAAAACATGTTTTTCAATGGCAAAAATCAATGAATATTGTAAATGCACAAACAGTAATATCTCCACATTGCAAGGTGCAATTCTGAAATTTTTTGCTTTTTCCTGCTAATCCTAGCATGATAAAGAAAATTCAAAGAGAGTGAGATGCCAGCTCCTTTCATTCAGTCAGTAGCTTCAAACATTTCTGGTATATGAAAAACATGTTTTTCAATGGCAAAAATCAATGAATATTGTAAATGCACAAACAGTAATATCTCCACATTGCACGGTGCAATTCTGAAATTTTTAGCTTTTTCCTGTTAATCCTAGCATGATAAAGAAGATTCAAAGAGAGTGAGATGCCAGCTCCTTTCATTCAGTCAGTAGCTTCAAACATTTCTGGTATATGAAAAACATGTTTTTCAATGGCAAAAATCAATGAATATTGTAAATGCACAAACAGTAATATCTCCACATTGCAAGGTGCAATTCTGAAATTTTTTGCTTTTTCCTGTTAATCCTAGCATGATAAAGAAGATTCAAAGAGAGTGAGATGCCAGCTCCTTTCATTCAGTCAGTAGCTTCAAACATTTCTGGTAGAATTGCACCTTGCAATGCGGAGAAATTACTGTTTGTGCATTTACAATATTCATTGATTTTTGCCATTGAAAAACATCATGTTATTCATATACCAGAAATGTTTGAAGCTACTGACTGAATGAAAGGAGCTGGCATCTCACTCTCTTTGAATCTTCTTTATCATGCTAAGAGGAGCAGGAAAAAGCAAAAAATTTCAGAATTGCACCTTGCAATGCGGAGAAATTACTGTTTGTGCATTTACAATATTCATTGATTTTTGCCATTGAAAAACATCATGTTATTCATATACCAGAAATGTTTGAAGCTACTGACTGAATGAAAGGAGCTGGCATCTCACTCTCTTTCAATCTTCTTTATCATGCTAAGAGGAGCAGGAAAAAGCAAAAAATTTCAGAATTGCACCTTGCAATGTGGAGAAATTACTGTTTGTGCATTTACAATATTCATTGATTTTTACCATTGAAAAACGTCCAGAAATGATTGAAGCTACTGACTGAATGAAAGTAACTGGCATCTCACTCTCTTTGAATCTTCTTTATCATGCTAAGAGGAGCAGGAAAAAGCAAAAAATTTCAGACTTGCACCTTGCAATGCGGAGAAATTACTGTTTGTGCATTTACAATATTCATTGATTTTTGCCATTGAAAAACATCATGTTATTCATATACCAGAAATGTTTGAAGCTACTGACTGAATGAAAGGAGCTGGCATCTCACTCTCTTTGAATCTTCTTTATCATGCTAAGAGGAGCAGGAAAAAGCAAAAAATTTCAGAATTGCACTTTGCAATGCGGAGAAATTACTGTTTGTGCATTTACAATATTCATTGATTTTTGCCATTGAAAAACGTCCAGAAATGATTGAAGCTACTGACTGAATGAAAGGAGCTGGCATCTCACTCTCTTTGAATCTTCTTTATCATGCTAAGAGGAGCAGGAAAAAGCAAAAAATTTCAGAATTGCACCTTGCAATGCGGAGAAATTACTGTTTGTGCATTTACAATCTTCATTAATTTTTGCCATTGAAAAATGTCCAGAAATGATTGAAGCTACTGACTGAATGAAAGGAGCTGGCATCTCACTCTCTTTGAATCTTCTTTATCATGCTAAGAGGAGCAGGAAAAATCAAAAAATTTCAGAATTGCACCTTGCAATGCAGAGAAATTACTGTTTGTGCATTTACAATATTCATTGATTTTTGCCATTGAAAAACATGTTATTCATATACCAGAAATGTTTGAAGCTACTGACTGAATGAAAGGAGCTGGCACCTCACTCTCTTTGAATCTTCTTTATCATGCTAAGAGGAGCGGGAAAAAGCAAAAAATTTCAGAATTGCACCTTGCAATGCGGAGAAATTACTGTTTGTGCATTTACAATATTCATTGATTTTTGCCATTGAAAAACGTCCAGAAATGATTGAAGGTACTGACTGAATGAAAGGAGCTGGCATCTCACTCTCTTTGAATCTTCTTTATCATGCTAAGAGGAGCAGGAAAAAGCAAAAAATTTCAGAATTGCACCTTGCAATGCGGAGAAATTACTGTTTGTGCATTTACAATATTCATTGATTTTTGCCACTGAAAAACGTCCAGAAATGATTGAAGCTACTGACTGAATGAAAGGAGCTGGCATCTCACTCTCTTTGAATCTTCTTTATCATGCTAAGAGGAGCAGGAAAAAGCAAAAAATTTCAGAATTGCACCTTGCAATGCGGAGAAATTACAGTTTGTGCATTTACAATATTCATTGATTTTTGCCATTGAAAAACATCCAGAAATGATTGAAGCTACTGACTGAATGAAAGGAGCTGGCATCTCACTCTCTTTGAATCTTCTTTATCATGCTAAGAGGAGCAGGAAAAAGCAAAAAATTTCAGAATTGCACCTTGCAATGCGGAGAAATTACTGTTTGTGCATTTACAATATTCATTGATTTTTGCCATTGAAAAACATCATGTTATTCATATACCAGAAATGTTTGAAGCTACTGACTGAATGAAAGGAGCTGGCATCTCACTCTCTTTGAATCTTCTTTATCATGCTAAGAGGAGCAGGAAAAAGCAAAAAATTTCAGAATTGCACCTTGCAATGTGGAGAAATTACTGTTTGTGCATTTACAATATTCATTGATTTTTACCATTGAAAAACGTCCAGAAATGATTGAAGCTACTGACTGAATGAAAGTAGCTGGCATCTCACTCTCTTTGAATCTTCTTTATCATGCTAAGAGGAGCAGGAAAAAGCAAAAAATTTCAGACTTGCACCTTGCAATGCGGAGAAATTACTGTTTGTGCATTTACAATATTCATTGATTTTTGCCATTGAAAAACATCATGTTATTCATATACCAGAAATGTTTGAAGCTACTGACTGAATGAAAGGAGCTGGCATCTCACTCTCTTTGAATCTTCTTTATCATGCTAAGAGGAGCAGGAAAAAGCAAAAAATTTCAGAATTGCACCTTGCAATGCGGAGAAATTACTGTTTGTACATTTACAATATTCATTGATTTTTGCCATTGAAAAACATCCAGAAATGATTGAAGCTACTGACTGAATGAAAGGAGCTGGCATCTCACTCTCTTTGAATCTTCTTTATCATGCTAAGAGGAGCAGGAAAAAGCAAAAAATTTCAGAATTGCACTTTGCAATGCGGAGAAATTACTGTTTGTGCATTTACAATATTCATTGATTTTTGCCATTGAAAAACGTCCAGAAATGATTGAAGCTACTGACTGAATGAAAGGAGCTGGCATCTCACTCTCTTTGAATCTTCTTTATCATGCTAAGAGGAGCAGGAAAAAGCAAAAAATTTCAGAATTGCACCTTGCAATGCGGAGAAATTACTGTTTGTGCATTTACAATCTTCATTAATTTTTGCCATTGAAAAATGTCCAGAAATGATTGAAGCTACTGACTGAATGAAAGGAGCTGGCATCTCACTCTCTTTGAATCTTCTTTATCATGCTAAGAGGAGCAGGAAAAATCAAAAAATTTCAGAATTGCACCTTGCAATGCAGAGAAATTACTGTTTGTGCATTTACAATATTCATTGATTTTTGCCATTGAAAAACATGTTATTCATATACCAGAAATGTTTGAAGCTACTGACTGAATGAAAGGAGCTGGCACCTCACTCTCTTTGAATCTTCTTTATCATGCTAAGAGGAGCGGGAAAAAGCAAAAAATTTCAGAATTGCACCTTGCAATGCGGAGAAATTACTGTTTGTGCATTTACAATATTCATTGATTTTTGCCATTGAAAAACGTCCAGAAATGATTGAAGGTACTGACTGAATGAAAGGAGCTGGCATCTCACTCTCTTTGAATCTTCTTTATCATGCTAAGAGGAGCAGGAAAAAGCAAAAAATTTCAGAATTGCACCTTGCAATGCGGAGAAATTACTGTTTGTGCATTTACAATATTCATTGATTTTTGCCACTGAAAAACGTCCAGAAATGATTGAAGCTACTGACTGAATGAAAGGAGCTGGCATCTCACTCTCTTTGAATCTTCTTTATCATGCTAAGAGGAGCAGGAAAAAGCAAAAAATTTCAGAATTGCACCTTGCAATGCGGAGAAATTACAGTTTGTGCATTTACAATATTCATTGATTTTTGCCATTGAAAAACATCCAGAAATGATTGAAGCTACTGACTGAATGAAAGGAGCTGGCATCTCACTCTCTTTGAATCTTCTTTATCATGCTAAGAGGAGCAGGAAAAAGCAAAAAATTTCAGAATTGCACCTTGCAATGCGGAGAAATTACTGTTTGTGCATTTACAATATTCATTGATTTTTGCCATTGAAAAACATCATGTTATTCATATACCAGAAATGTTTGAAGCTACTGACTGAATGAAAGGAGCTGGCATCTCACTCTCTTTGAATCTTCTTTATCATGCTAAGAGGAGCAGGAAAAAGCAAAAAATTTCAGAATTGCACCTTGCAATGTGGAGAAATTACTGTTTGTGCATTTACAATATTCATTGATTTTTACCATTGAAAAACGTCCAGAAATGATTGAAGCTACTGACTGAATGAAAGTAGCTGGCATCTCACTCTCTTTGAATCTTCTTTATCATGCTAAGAGGAGCAGGAAAAAGCAAAAAATTTCAGACTTGCACCTTGCAATGCGGAGAAATTACTGTTTGTGCATTTACAATATTCATTGATTTTTGCCATTGAAAAACATCATGTTATTCATATACCAGAAATGTTTGAAGCTACTGACTGAATGAAAGGAGCTGGCATCTCACTCTCTTTGAATCTTCTTTATCATGCTAAGAGGAGCAGGAAAAAGCAAAAAATTTCAGAATTGCACCTTGCAATGCGGAGAAATTACTGTTTGTACATTTACAATATTCATTGATTTTTGCCATTGAAAAACATCCAGAAATGATTGAAGCTACTGACTGAATGAAAGGAGCTGGCATCTCACTCTCTTTGAATCTTCTTTATCATGCTAAGAGGAGCAGGAAAAAGCAAAAAATTTCAGAATTGCACCTTGCAATGCGGAGAAATTACTGTTTGTGCATTTACAATATTCATTGATTTTTGCCATTGAAAAACATCATGTTATTCATATACCAGAAATGTTTGAAGCTACTGACTGAATGAAAGGAGCTGACATCACACTCTCTTTGAATCTTCTTTATCATGCTAAGAGGAGCAGGAAAAAGCAAAAGATTTCAGAATTGCACCTTGCAATGCGGAGAAATTACTGTTTGTGCATTTACAATATTCATTGATTTTTGCCATTGAAAAACATCCAGAAATGATTGAAGCTACTGACTGAATGAAAAGAGCTGGCATCTCACTCTCTTTGAATCTTCTTTATCATGCTAAGAGGAGCAGGAAAAAGCAAAAAATTTCAGAATTGCACCTTGCAATGCGGAGAAATTACTGTTTGTGCATTTACAATATTCATTGATTTTTGCCATTGAAAAACATCATGTTATTCATATACCAGAAATGTTTGAAGCTACTGACTGAATGAAAGGAGCTGGCATCTCACTCTCTTTGAATCTTCTTTATCATGCTAAGAGGAGCAGGAAAAAGCAAAAAATTTCAGAATTGCACCTTGCAATGTGGAGAAATTACTGTTTGTGCATTTACAATATTCATTGATTTTTACGATTGAAAAACGTCCAGAAATGATTGAAGCTACTGACTGAATGAAAGTAGCTGGCATCTCACTCTCTTTGAATCTTCTTTATCATGCTAAGAGGAGCAGGAAAAAGCAAAAAATTTCAGACTTGCACCTTGCAATGCGGAGAAATTACTGTTTGTGCATTTACAATATTCATTGATTTTTGCCATTGAAAAACATCATGTTATTCATATACCAGAAATGTTTGAAGCTACTGACTGAATGAAAGGAGCTGGCATCTCACTCTCTTTGAATCTTCTTTATCATGCTAAGAGGAGCAGGAAAAAGCAAAAAATTTCAGAATTGCACCTTGCAATGCGGAGAAATTACTGTTTGTGCATTTACAATATTCATTGATTTTTGCCATTGAAAAACATCATGTTATTCATATACCAGAAATGTTTGAAGCTACTGACTGAATGAAAGGAGCTGGCATCTCACTCTCTTTGAATCTTCTTTATCATGCTAAGAGGAGCAGGAAAAAGCAAACAATTTCAGAATTGCACCTTGCAATGTGGAGAAATTACTGTTTGTGCATTTACAATATTCATTGATTTTTACCATTGAAAAACGTCCAGAAATGATTGAAGCTACTGACTGAATGAAAGTAGCTGGCATCTCACTCTCTTTGAATCTTCTTTATCATGCTAAGAGGAGCAGGAAAAAGCAAAAAATTTCAGACTTGCACCTTGCAATGCGGAGAAATTACTGTTTGTGCATTTACAATATTCATTGATTTTTGCCATTGAAAAACATCATGTTATTCATATACCAGAAATGTTTGAAGCTACTGACTGAATGAAAGGAGCTGGCATCTCACTCTCTTTGAATCTTCTTTATCATGCTAAGAGGAGCAGGAAAAAGTAAAAAATTTCAGAATTGCACCTTGCAATGCGGAGAAATTACTGTTTGTGCATTTATAATATTCAATGATTTTTGCCATTGAAAAACGTCCAGAAATGATTGAAGCTACTGACTGAACGAAAGGAGCTGGCATCTCACTCTGAATCTTCTTTATCATGCTAAGAGGAGCAGGAAAAAGCAAAAAATTTCAGAATTGCACCTTGCAATGCGGAGAAATTACTGTTTGTGCACTTACAATATTCATTGATTTTTGCCATTGAAAAACATCCAGAAATGATTGAAGCTACTGACTGAATGAAAGGAGCTGGCATCTCACTCTCTTTGAATCTTCTTTATCATGCTAAGAGGAGCAGGAAAAAGCAAAAAATTTCAGAATTGCACCTTGCAATGCGGAGAAATTACTGTTTGTGCATTTACAATATTCATTGATTTTTGCCATTGAAAAACATCATGTTATTCATATACCAGAAATGTTTGAAGCTACTGACTGAATGAAAGGAGCTGACATCTCACTCTCTTTGAATCTTCTTTATCATGCTAAGAGGAGCAGGAAAAAGCAAAAAATTTCAGAATTGCACCTTGCAATGCGGAGAAATTACTGTTTGTGCATTTACAATATTCATTGATTTTTGCCATTGAAAAACGTCCAGAAATGATTGAAGCTACTGACTGAATGAAAGGAGCTGGCATCTCACTCTCTTTGAATCTTCTTTATCATGCTAAGAGGAGCAGGAAAAAGCAAAAAATTTCAGAATTGCACCTTGCAATGCGGAGAAATTACTGTTTGTGCATTTACAATATTCATTGATTTTTGCCATTGAAAAACATGTTATTCATATACCAGAAATGTTTGAAGCTACTGACTGAATGAAAGGAGCTGGCACCTCACTCTCATTGAATCTTCTTTATCATGCTAAGAGGAGCGGGAAAAAGCAAAAAATTTCAGAATTGCACCTTGCAATGCGGAGAAATTACTGTTTGTGCATTTATAATATTCAATGATTTTTGCCATTGAAAAACGTCCAGAAATGATTGAAGCTACTGACTGAACGAAAGGAGCTGGCATCTCACTCTCTTTGAATCTTCTTTATCATGCTAAGAGGAGCAGGAAAAAGCAAAAAATTTCAGAATTGCACCTTGCAATGCGGAGAAATTACTGTTTGTGCATTTACAATATTCATTGATTTTTGCCATTGAAAAACATCATGTTATTCATATACCAGAAATGTTTGAAGCTACTGACTGAATGAAAGGAGCTGACATCTCACTCTCTTTGAATCTTCTTTATCATGCTAAGAGGAGCAGGAAAAAGCAAAAAATTTCAGAATTGCACCTTGCAATGCGGAGAAATTACTGTTTGTGCATTTACAATATTCATTGATTTTTACCATTGAAAAACGTCCAGAAATGATTGAAGCTACTGACTGAATGAAAGTAGCTGGCATCTCACTCTCTTTGAATCTTCTTTATCATGCTAAGAGGAGCAGGAAAAAGCAAAAAATTTCAGACTTGCACCTTGCAATGCGGAGAAATTACTGTTTGTGCATTTACAATATTCATTGATTTTTGCCATTGAAAAACATCATGTTATTCATATACCAGAAATGTTTGAAGCTACTGACTGAATGAAAGGAGCTGGCATCTCACTCTCTTTGAATCTTCTTTATCATGCTAAGAGGAGCAGGAAAAAGCAAACAATTTCAGAATTGCACCTTGCAATGTGGAGAAATTACTGTTTGTGCATTTACAATATTCATTGATTTTTACCATTGAAAAACGTCCAGAAATGATTGAAGCTACTGACTGAATGAAAGTAGCTGGCATCTCACTCTCTTTGAATCTTCTTTATCATGCTAAGAGGAGCAGGAAAAAGCAAAAAATTTCAGACTTGCACCTTGCAATGCGGAGAAATTACTGTTTGTGCATTTACAATATTCATTGATTTTTGCCATTGAAAAACATCATGTTATTCATATACCAGAAATGTTTGAAGCTACTGACTGAATGAAAGGAGCTGGCATCTCACTCTCTTTGAATCTTCTTTATCATGCTAAGAGGAGCAGGAAAAAGTAAAAAATTTCAGAATTGCACCTTGCAATGCGGAGAAATTACTGTTTGTGCATTTATAATATTCAATGATTTTTGCCATTGAAAAACGTCCAGAAATGATTGAAGCTACTGACTGAACGAAAGGAGCTGGCATCTCACTCTCTTTGAATCTTCTTTATCATGCTAAGAGGAGCAGGAAAAAGCAAAAAATTTCAGAATTGCACCTTGCAATGCGGAGAAATTACTGTTTGTGCATTTACAATATTCATTGATTTTTGCCATTGAAAAACATCCAGAAATGATTGAAGCTACTGACTGAATGAAAGGAGCTGGCATCTCACTCTCTTTGAATCTTCTTTATCATGCTAAGAGGAGCAGGAAAAAGCAAAAAATTTCAGAATTGCACCTTGCAATGCGGAGAAATTACTGTTTGTGCATTTACAATATTCATTGATTTTTGCCATTGAAAAACATCGTTATTCATATACCAGAAATGTTTGAAGCTACTGACTGAATGAAAGGAGCTGACATCTCACTCTCTTTGAATCTTCTTTATCATGCTAAGAGGAGCAGGAAAAAGCAAAAAATTTCAGAATTGCACCTTGCAATGCGGAGAAATTAGTTTGTGCATTTACAATATTCATTGATTTTTGCCATTGAAAAACGTCCAGAAATGATTGAAGCTACTGACTGAATGAAAGGAGCTGGCATCTCACTCTCTTTGAATCTTCTTTATCATGCTAAGAGGAGCAGGAAAAAGCAAAAAATTTCAGAATTGCACCTTGCAATGCGGAGAAATTACTGTTTGTGCATTTACAATATTCATTGATTTTTGCCATTGAAAAACATGTTATTCATATACCAGAAATGTTTGAAGCTACTGACTGAATGAAAGGAGCTGGCACCTCACTCTCTTTGAATCTTCTTTATCATGCTAAGAGGAGCGGGAAAAAGCAAAAAATTTCAGAATTGCACCTTGCAATGCGGAGAAATTACTGTTTGTGCATTTATAATATTCAATGATTTTTGCCATTGAAAAACGTCCAGAAATGATTGAAGCTACTGACTGAACGAAAGGAGCTGGCATCTCACTCTCTTTGAATCTTCTTTATCATGCTAAGAGGAGCAGGAAAAAGCAAAAAATTTCAGAATTGCACCTTGCAATGCGGAGAAATTACTGTTTGTGCATTTACAATATTCATTGATTTTTGCCATTGAAAAACATCATGTTATTCATATACCAGAAATGTTTGAAGCTACTGACTGAATGAAAGGAGCTGACATCTCACTCTCTTTGAATCTTCTTTATCATGCTAAGAGGAGCAGGAAAAAGCAAAAAATTTCAGAATTGCACCTTGCAATGCGGAGAAATTACTGTTTGTGCATTTACAATATTCATTGATTTTTGCCATTGAAAAACATCATGTTATTCATATACCAGAAATGTTTGAAGCTACTGACTGAATGAAAGGAGCTGACATCTCACTCTCTTTGAATCTTCTTTATCATGCTAAGAGGAGCAGGAAAAAGCAAAAAATTTCAGAATTGCACCTTGCAATGCGGAGAAATTACTGTTTGTGCATTTACAATATTCATTGATTTTTGCCATTGAAAAACGTCCAGAAATGATTGAAGCTACTGACTGAATGAAAGGAGCTGGCATCTCACTCTCTTTGAATCTTCTTTATCATGCTAAGAGGAGCAGGAAAAAGCAAAAAATTTCAGAATTGCACCTTGCAATGCGGAGAAATTACTGTTTGTGCATTTACAATATTCATTGATTTTTGCCATTGAAAAACATCATGTTATTCATATACCAGAAATGTTTGAAGCTACTGACTGAATGAAAGGAGCTGGCATCTCACTCTCTTTGAATCTTCTTTATCATGCTAAGAGGAGCAGGAAAAAGCAAAAAATTTCAGAATTGCACCTTGCAATGCGGAGAAATTACTGTTTGTGCATTTACAATATTCATTGATTTTTGCCATTGAAAAACATCCAGAAATGATTGAAGCTACTGACTGAATGAAAGGAGCTGGCATCTCACTCTCTTTGAATCTTCTTTATCATGCTAAGAGGAGCAGGAAAAAGCAAAAAATTTCAGAATTGCACCTTGCAATGCGGAGAAATTACTGTTTGTGCATTTACAATATTCATTGATTTTTGCCATTGAAAAACATCATGTTATTCATATACCAGAAATGTTTGAAGCTACTGACTGAATGAAAGGAGCTGACATCACACTCTCTTTGAATCTTCTTTATCATGCTAAGAGGAGCAGGAAAAAGCAAAAAATTTCAGAATTGCACCTTGCAATGCGGAGAAATTACTGTTTGTGCATTTACAATATTCATTGATTTTTGCCATTGAAAAACATCCAGAAATGATTGAAGCTACTGACTGAATGAAAAGAGCTGGCATCTCACTCTCTTTGAATCTTCTTTATCATGCTAAGAGGAGCAGGAAAAAGCAAAAAATTTCAGAATTGCACCTTGCAATGCGGAGAAATTACTGTTTGTGCATTTACAATATTCATTGATTTTTGCCATTGAAAAACATCATGTTATTCATATACCAGAAATGTTTGAAGCTACTGACTGAATGAAAGGAGCTGGCATCTCACTCTCTTTGAATCTTCTTTATCATGCTAAGAGGAGCAGGAAAAAGCAAAAAATTTCAGAATTGCACCTTGCAATGCGGAGAAATTACTGTTTGTGCATTTACAATATTCATTGATTTTTGCCATTGAAAAACGTCCAGAAATGATTGAAGGTACTGACTGAATGAAAGGAGCTGGCATCTCACTCTCTTTGAATCTTCTTTATCATGCTAAGAGGAGCAGGAAAAAGCAAAAAATTTCAGAATTGCACCTTGCAATGCGGAGAAATTACTGTTTGTGCATTTACAATATTCATTGGTTTTTGCCATTGAAAAATGTCCAGAAATGATTGAAGCTACTGACTGAATGAAAGGAGCTGGCATCTCACTCTCTTTGAATCTTCTTTATCATGCTAAGAGGAGCAGGAAAAAGCAAAAAATTTCAGAATTGCACCTTGCAATGCGGAGAAATTACAGTTTGTGCATTTACAATATTCATTGATTTTTGCCATTGAAAAACATCCAGAAATTATTGAAGCTACTGACTGAATGAAAGGAGCTGGCATCTCACTCTCTTTGAATCTTCTTTATCATGCTAAGAGGAGCAGGAAAAAGCAAAAAATTTCAGAATTGCACCTTGCAATGTGGAGAAATTACTGTTTGTGCATTTACAATATTCATTGATTTTTACCATTGAAAAACGTCCAGAAATGATTGAAGCTACTGACTGAATGAAAGTAGCTGGCATCTCACTCTCTTTGAATCTTCTTTATCATGCTAAGAGGAGCAGGAAAAAGCAAAAAATTTCAGACTTGCACCTTGCAATGCGGAGAAATTACTGTTTGTGCATTTACAATATTCATTGATTTTTGCCATTGAAAAACATCATGTTATTCATATACCAGAAATGTTTGAAGCTACTGACTGAATGAAAGGAGCTGGCATCTCACTCTCTTTGAATCTTCTTTATCATGCTAAGAGGAGCAGGAAAAAGCAAAAAATTTCAGAATTGCACCTTGCAATGCGGAGAAATTACTGTTTGTGCATTTACAATATTCATTGATTTTTGCCATTGAAAAACATCATGTTATTCATATACCAGAAATGTTTGAAGCTACTGACTGAATGAAAGGAGCTGGCATCTCACTCTCTTTGAATCTTCTTTATCATGCTAAGAGGAGCAGGAAAAAGCAAAAAATTTCAGAATTGCACCTTGCAATGTGGAGAAATTACTGTTTGTGCATTTACAATATTCATTGATTTTTACCATTGAAAAACGTCCAGAAATGATTGAAGCTACTGACTGAATGAAAGTAGCTGGCATCTCACTCTCTTTGAATCTTCTTTATCATGCTAAGAGGAGCAGGAAAAAGCAAAAAATTTCAGACTTGCACCTTGCAATGCGGAGAAATTACTGTTTGTGCATTTACAATATTCATTGATTTTTGCCATTGAAAAACATCATGTTATTCATATACCAGAAATGTTTGAAGCTACTGACTGAATGAAAGGAGCTGGCATCTCACTCTCTTTGAATCTTCTTTATCATGCTAAGAGGAGCAGGAAAAAGCAAAAAATTTCAGAATTGCACCTTGCAATGCGGAGAAATTACTGTTTGTGCATTTACAATATTCATTGATTTTTGCCATTGAAAAACATCATGTTATTCATATACCAGAAATGATTGAAGCTACTGACTGAATGAAAGGAGCTGGCATCTCACTCTCTTTGAATCTTCTTTATCATGCTAAGAGGAGCAGGAAAAAGTAAAAAATTTCAGAATTGCACCTTGCAATGCGGAGAAATTACTGTTTGTGCATTTATAATATTCAATGATTTTTGCCATTGAAAAACGTCCAGAAATGATTGAAGCTACTGACTGAACGAAAGGAGCTGGCATCTCACTCTCTTTGAATCTTCTTTATCATGCTAAGAGGAGCAGGAAAAAGCAAAAAATTTCAGAATTGCACCTTGCAATGCGGAGAAATTACTGTTTGTGCATTTACAATATTCATTGATTTTTGCCATTGAAAAACATCCAGAAATGATTGAAGCTACTGACTGAATGAAAGGAGCTGGCATCTCACTCTCTTTGAATCTTCTTTATCATGCTAAGAGGAGCAGGAAAAAGCAAAAAATTTCAGAATTGCACCTTGCAATGCGGAGAAATTACTGTTTGTGCATTTACAATATTCATTGATTTTTGCCATTGAAAAACATCATGTTATTCATATACCAGAAATGTTTGAAGCTACTGACTGAATGAAAGGAGCTGACATCTCACTCTCTTTGAATCTTCTTTATCATGCTAAGAGGAGCAGGAAAAAGCAAAAAATTTCAGAATTGCACCTTGCAATGCGGAGAAATTACTGTTTGTGCATTTACAATATTCATTGATTTTTGCCATTGAAAAACGTCCAGAAATGATTGAAGCTACTGACTGAATGAAAGGAGCTGGCATCTCACTCTCTTTGAATCTTCTTTATCATGCTAAGAGGAGCAGGAAAAAGCAAAAAATTTCAGAATTGCACCTTGCAATGCGGAGAAATTACTGTTTGTGCATTTACAATATTCATTGATTTTTGCCATTGAAAAACATGTTATTCATATACCAGAAATGTTTGAAGCTGCTGACTGAATGAAAGGAGCTGGCACCTCACTCTCTTTGAATCTTCTTTATCATGCTAAGAGGAGCGGGAAAAAGCAAAAAATTTCAGAATTGCACCTTGCAATGCGGAGAAATTACTGTTTGTGCATTTATAATATTCAATGATTTTTGCCATTGAAAAACGTCCAGAAATGATTGAAGCTACTGACTGAACGAAAGGAGCTGGCATCTCACTCTCCTTGAATCTTCTTTATCATGCTAAGAGGAGCAGGAAAAAGCAAAAAATTTCAGAATTGCACCTTGCAATGCGGAGAAATTACTGTTTGTGCATTTACAATATTCATTGATTTTTGCCATTGAAAAACATCCAGAAATGATTGAAGCTACTGACTGAATGAAAGGAGCTGGCATCTCACTCTCTTTGAATCTTCTTTATCATGCTAAGAGGAGCAGGAAAAAGCAAAAAATTTCAGAATTGCACCTTGCAATGCGGAGAAATTACTGTTTGTGCATTTACAATATTCATTGATTTTTGCCATTGAAAAACATCATGTTATTCATGTACCAGAAATGTTTGAAGCTACTGACTGAATGAAAGGAGCTGACATCTCACTCTCTTTGAATCTTCTTTATCATGCTAAGAGGAGCAGGAAAAAGCAAAAAATTTCAGAATTGCACCTTGCAATGCGGAGAAATTACTGTTTGTGCATTTACAATATTCATTGATTTTTGCCATTGAAAAACGTCCAGAAATGATTGAAGCTACTGACTGAATGAAAGGAGCTGGCATCTCACTCTCTTTGAATCTTCTTTATCATGCTAAGAGGAGCAGGAAAAAGCAAAAAATTTCAGAATTGCACCTTGCAATGCGGAGAAATTACTGTTTGTGCATTTACAATATTCATTGATTTTTGCCATTGAAAAACATGTTATTCATATACCAGAAATGTTTGAAGCTACTGACTGAATGAAAGGAGCTGGCACCTCACTCTCTTTGAATCTTCTTTATCATGCTCAGAGGAGCGGGAAAAAGCAAAAAATTTCAGAATTGCACCTTGCAATGCGGAGAAATTACTGTTTGTGCATTTACAATATTCATTGATTTTTGCCATTGAAAAACGTCCAGAAATGATTGAAGGTACTGACTGAATGAAAGGAGCTGGCATCTCACTCTCTTTGAATCTTCTTTATCATGCTAAGAGGAGCAGGAAAAAGCAAAAAATTTCAGAATTGCACCTTGCAATGCGGAGAAATTACTGTTTGTGCATTTACAATATTCATTGGTTTTTGCCATTGAAAAACGTCCAGAAATGATTGAAGCTACTGACTGAATGAAAGGAGCTGGCATCTCACTCTTTGAATCTTCTTTATCATGCTAAGAGGAGCAGGAAAAAGCAAAAAATTTCAGAATTGCACCTTGCAATGCGGAGAAATTACAGTTTGTGCATTTACAATATTCATTGATTTTTGCCATTGAAAAACATCCAGAAATGATTGAAGCTACTGACTGAATGAAAGGAGCTGGCATCTCACTCTCTTTGAATCTTCTTTATCATGCTAAGAGGAGCAGGAAAAAGCAAAAAATTTCAGAATTGCACCTTGCAATGCGGAGAAATTACTGTTTGTGCATTTACAATATTCATTGATTTTTGCCATTGAAAAACATCATGTTATTCATATACCAGAAATGTTTGAAGCTACTGACTGAATGAAAGGAGCTGACATCACACTCTCTTTGAATCTTCTTTATCATGCTAAGAGGAGCAGGAAAAAGCAAAAAATTTCAGAATTGCACCTTGCAATGCGGAGAAATTACTGTTTGTGCATTTACAATATTCATTGATTTTTGCCATTGAAAAACATCCAGAAATGATTGAAGCTACTGACTGAATGAAAAGAGCTGGCATCTCACTCTCTTTGAATCTTCTTTATCATGCTAAGAGGAGCAGGAAAAAGCAAAAAATTTCAGAATTGCACCTTGCAATGCGGAGAAATTACTGTTTGTGCATTTACAATATTCATTGATTTTTGCCATTGAAAAACATCATGTTATTCATATACCAGAAATGTTTGAAGCTACTGACTGAATGAAAGGAGCTGGCATCTCACTCTCTTTGAATCTTCTTTATCATGCTAAGAGGAGCAGGAAAAAGCAAAAAATTTCAGAATTGCACCTTGCAATGCGGAGAAATTACTGTTTGTGCATTTACAATATTCATTGATTTTTGCCATTGAAAAACGTCCAGAAATGATTGAAGGTACTGACTGAATGAAAGGAGCTGGCATCTCACTCTCTTTGAATCTTCTTTATCATGCTAAGAGGAGCAGGAAAAAGCAAAAAATTTCAGAATTGCACCTTGCAATGCGGAGAAATTACTGTTTGTGCATTTACAATATTCATTGGTTTTTGCCATTGAAAAATGTCCAGAAATGATTGAAGCTACTGACTGAATGAAAGGAGCTGGCATCTCACTCTCTTTGAATCTTCTTTATCATGCTAAGAGGAGCAGGAAAAAGCAAAAAATTTCAGAATTGCACCTTGCAATGTGGAGAAATTACTGTTTGTGCATTTACAATATTCATTGATTTTTACCATTGAAAAACGTCCAGAAATGATTGAAGCTACTGACTGAATGAAAGTAGCTGGCATCTCACTCTCTTTGAATCTTCTTTATCATGCTAAGAGGAGCAGGAAAAAGCAAAAAATTTCAGACTTGCACCTTGCAATGCGGAGAAATTACTGTTTGTGCATTTACAATATTCATTGATTTTTGCCATTGAAAAACATCATGTTATTCATATACCAGAAATGTTTGAAGCTACTGACTGAATGAAAGGAGCTGGCATCTCACTCTCTTTGAATCTTCTTTATCATGCTAAGAGGAGCAGGAAAAAGCAAAAAATTTCAGAATTGCACCTTGCAATGCGGAGAAATTACTGTTTGTGCATTTACAATATTCATTGATTTTTGCCATTGAAAAACATCATGTTATTCATATACCAGAAATGTTTGAAGCTACTGACTGAATGAAAGGAGCTGGCATCTCACTCTCTTTGAATCTTCTTTATCATGCTAAGAGGAGCAGGAAAAAGCAAAAAATTTCAGAATTGCACCTTGCAATGTGGAGAAATTACTGTTTGTGCATTTACAATATTCATTGATTTTTACCATTGAAAAACGTCCAGAAATGATTGAAGCTACTGACTGAATGAAAGTAGCTGGCATCTCACTCTCTTTGAATCTTCTTTATCATGCTAAGAGGAGCAGGAAAAAGCAAAAAATTTCAGACTTGCACCTTGCAATGCGGAGAAATTACTGTTTGTGCATTTACAATATTCATTGATTTTTGCCATTGAAAAACATCATGTTATTCATATACCAGAAATGTTTGAAGCTACTGACTGAATGAAAGGAGCTGGCATCTCACTCTCTTTGAATCTTCTTTATCATGCTAAGAGGAGCAGGAAAAAGCAAAAAATTTCAGAATTGCACCTTGCAATGCGGAGAAATTACTGTTTGTGCATTTACAATATTCATTGATTTTTGCCATTGAAAAACATCATGTTATTCATATACCAGAAATGATTGAAGCTACTGACTGAATGAAAGGAGCTGGCATCTCACTCTCTTTGAATCTTCTTTATCATGCTAAGAGGAGCAGGAAAAAGTAAAAAATTTCAGAATTGCACCTTGCAATGCGGAGAAATTACTGTTTGTGCATTTATAATATTCAATGATTTTTGCCATTGAAAAACGTCCAGAAATGATTGAAGCTACTGACTGAACGAAAGGAGCTGGCATCTCACTCTCTTTGAATCTTCTTTATCATGCTAAGAGGAGCAGGAAAAAGCAAAAAATTTCAGAATTGCACCTTGCAATGCGGAGAAATTACTGTTTGTGCATTTACAATATTCATTGATTTTTGCCATTGAAAAACATCCAGAAATGATTGAAGCTACTGACTGAATGAAAGGAGCTGGCATCTCACTCTCTTTGAATCTTCTTTATCATGCTAAGAGGAGCAGGAAAAAGCAAAAAATTTCAGAATTGCACCTTGCAATGCGGAGA
This sequence comes from Phyllobates terribilis, assembly GCF_046119375.1. Lineage (NCBI taxonomy): Eukaryota > Metazoa > Chordata > Amphibia > Anura > Dendrobatidae > Phyllobates > Phyllobates terribilis. The sequence goes on from NW_027370016.1 coordinate 29,989, forward strand.
AATTACTGTTTGTGCATTTACAATATTCATTGATTTTTGCCATTGAAAAACATCATGTTATTCATATACCAGAAATGTTTGAAGCTACTGACTGAATGAAAGGAGCTGACATCTCACTCTCTTTGAATCTTCTTTATCATGCTAAGAGGAGCAGGAAAAAGCAAAAAATTTCAGAATTGCACCTTGCAATGCGGAGAAATTACTGTTTGTGCATTTACAATATTCATTGATTTTTGCCATTGAAAAACGTCCAGAAATGATTGAAGCTACTGACTGAATGAAAGGAGCTGGCATCTCACTCTCTTTGAATCTTCTTTATCATGCTAAGAGGAGCAGGAAAAAGCAAAAAATTTCAGAATTGCACCTTGCAATGCGGAGAAATTACTGTTTGTGCATTTACAATATTCATTGATTTTTGCCATTGAAAAACATGTTATTCATATACCAGAAATGTTTGAAGCTACTGACTGAATGAAAGGAGCTGGCACCTCACTCTCTTTGAATCTTCTTTATCATGCTAAGAGGAGCGGGAAAAAGCAAAAAATTTCAGAATTGCACCTTGCAATGCGGAGAAATTACTGTTTGTGCATTTATAATATTCATTGATTTTTGCCATTGAAAAACATCATGTTATTCATATACCAGAAATGATTGAAGCTACTGACTGAATGAAAGGAGCTGGCATCTCACTCTCTTTGAATCTTCTTTATCATGCTAAGAGGAGCAGGAAAAAGCAAAAAATTTCAGAATTGCACCTTGCAATGCGGAGAAATTACTGTTTGTGCATTTACAATATTCATTGATTTTTGCCATTGAAAAACGTCCAGAAATGATTGAAGCTACTGACTGAATGAAAGGAGCTGGCATCTCACTCTCTTTGAATCTTCTTTATCATGCTAAGAGGAGCAGGAAAAAGCAAAAAATTTCAGAATTGCACCTTGCAATGCGGAGAAATTACTGTTTGTGCATTTACAATATTCATTGATTTTTGCCATTGAAAAACGTCCAGAAATGATTGAAGCTACTGACTGAATGAAAGGAGCTGGCATCTCACTCTCTTTGAATCTTCTTTATCATGCTAGGATTAGCAGGAAAAAGCAAAAAATTTCAGAATTGCACCTGGCAATGTGGAGATATTACTGTTTGTGCATTTACAATATTCATTGAATTTTGCCATTGAAAAACGTCCAGAAATGTTTGAAGCTACTGACTGAATGAAAGGAGCTGGCATCTCACTCTATTTGAATCTTCTTTATCATGCTAGGATTAGCAGGAAAAAGCAAAAAATTTCAGAATTGCACCTTGCAATGTGGAGATATTACTGTTTGTGCATTTACAATATTCATTGATTTTTGCCATTGAAAAACGTCCAGAAATGTTTATACCAGAAATGTTTGAAGCTACTGACTGAATGAAAGGAGCTGGCATCTCACTCTCTTTCAATCTTCTTTATCATGCTAAGAGGAGCAGGAAAAAGCAAAAAATTTCAGAATTGCACCTTGCAATGCGGAGAAATTACTGTTTGTGCATTTACAATATTCATTAATTTTTGCCATTGAAAAACATCCAGAAATGATTGAAGCTACTGACTGAATGAAAGGAGCTGGCATCTCACTCTCTTTGAATCTTCTTTATCATGCTAAGAGGAGCAGGAAAAAGCAAAAAATTTCAGAATTGCACCTTGCAATGCGGAGAAATTACTGTTTGTGCATTTACAATATTCATTGATTTTTGCCATTGAAAAACGTCCAGAAATGATTGAAGCTACTGACTGAATGAAAGGAGCTGGCATCTCACTCTCTTTGAATCTTCTTTATCATGCTAAGAGGAGCAGGAAAAAGCAAAAAATTTCAGAATTGCACCTTGCAATGCGGAGAAATTACTGTTTGTGCATTTACAATATTCATTAATTTTTGCCATTGAAAAACATCATGTTATTCATATCCCAGAAATGTTTGAAGCTACTGACTGAATGAAAGAAGCTGGCATCTCACTCTCTTTGAATCTTCTTTATCATGCTAAGAGGAGCAGGAAAAAGCAAAAAATTTCAGAATTGCACCTTGCAATGCGGAGAAATTACTGTTTGTGCATTTACAATATTCATTGATTTTTGCCATTGAAAAACGTCCAGAAATGATTGAAGCTACTGACTGAATGAAAGGAGCTGGCATCTCACTCTCTTTGAATCTTCTTTATCATGCTAAGAGGAGCAGGAAAAAGCAAAAAATTTCAGAATTGCACCTTGCAATGCGGAGAAATTACTGTTTGTGCATTTACAATATTCATTGATTTTTGCCATTGAAAAACATCATGTTATTCATATACCAGAAATGTTTGAAGCTACTGACTGAATGAAAGGAGCTGGCATCTCACTCTCTTTGAATCTTCTTTATCATGCTAAGAGGAGCAGGAAAAAGCAAAAAATTTCAGAATTGCACCTTGCAATGCGGAGAAATTACTGTTTGTGCATTTACAATATTCATTGATTTTTGCCATTGAAAAACATCATGTTATTCATATACCAGAAATGATTGAAGCTACTGACTGAATGAAAGGAGCTGGCATCTCACTCTCTTTGAATCTTCTTTATCATGCTGAGGAGCAGGAAAAAGCAAAAAATTTCAGAATTGCACCTTGCAATGCGGAGAAATTACTGTTTGTGCATTTACAATATTCATTGATTTTTGCATTGAAAAACGTCCAGAAATGACTGAAGCTACTGACTGAATGAAAGGAGCTGGCATCTCACTCTCTTTGAATCTTCTTTATCATGCTAAGAGGAGCAGGAAAAAGCAAAAAATTTCAGAATTGCATCTTGCAATGCGGAGAAATTACTGTTTGTGCATTTACAATATTCATTGATTTTTGCCATTGAAAAACGTCCAGAAATGATTGAAGCTACTGACTGAATGAAAGGAGCTGGCATCTCACTCTCTTTGAATCTTCTTTATCATGCTAAGAGGAGCAGGAAAAAGCAAAAAATTTCAGAATTGCACCTTGCAATGCGGAGAAATTACTGTTTGTGCATTTACAATATTCATTGATTTTTGCCATTGAAAAACATCATGTTATTCATATACCAGAAATGATTGAAGCTACTGACTGAATGAAAGGAGCTGGCATCTCACTCTCTTTGAATCTTCTTTATCATGCTAAGAGGAGCAGGAAAAAGCAAAAAATTTCAGAATTGCACCTTGCAATGCGGAGAAATTACTGTTTGTGCATTTACAATATTCATTGATTTTTGCCATTGAAAAACGTCCAGAAATGATTGAAGCTACTGACTGAATGAAAGGAACTGGCATCTCACTCTCTTTGAATCTTCTTTATCATGCTAAGAGGAGCAGGAAAAAGCAAAAAATTTCAGAATTGCACCTTGCAATGCGGAGAAATTACTGTTTGTGCATTTACAAAATTCATTGATTTTTGCCATTGAAAAACATCATGTTATTCATATACCAGAAATGTTTGAAGCTACTGACTGAATGAAAGGAGCTGGCATCTCACTCTCTTTGAATCTTCTTTATCATGCTAAGAGGAGCAGGAAAAAGCAAAAAATTTCGGAATTGCACCTTGCAATGCGGAGAAATTACTGTTTGTGCATTTACAATATTCATTGATTTTTGCCATTGAAAAACGTCCAGAAATGATTGAAGCTACTGACTGAATGAAAGGAGCTGGAATCTCACTCTCTTTGAATCTTCTTTATCATGCTAAGAGGAGCAGGAAAAAGCAAAAAATTTCAGAATTGCAACTTGCAATGCGGAGAAATTACTGTTTGTGCATTTACAATATTCATTGATTTTTGCCATTGAAAAACATCATGTTATTCATATACCAGAAATGATTGAAGCTACTGACTGAATGAAAGGAGCTGGCATCTCACTCTCTTTGAATCTTCTTTATCATGCTAAGAGGAGCAGGAAAAAGCAAAAAATTTCAGAATTGCACCTTGCAATGCGGAGAAATTACTGTTTGTGCATTTACAATATTCATTGATTTTTGCCATTGAAAAACGTCCAGAAATGATTGAAGCTACTGACTGAATGAAAGGAGCTGGCATCTCACTCTCTTTGAATCTTCTTTATCATGCTAAGAGGAGCAGGAAAAAGCAAAAAATTTCAGAATTGCACCTTGCAATGCGGAGAAATTACTGTTTGTGCATTTACAATATTCATTGATTTTTGCCATTGAAAAACATCATGTTATTCATATACCAGAAATGATTGAAGCTACTGACTGAATGAAAGGAGCTGGCATCTCACTCTCTTTGAATCTTCTTTACCATGCTAAGAGGAGCAGGAAAAAGCAAAAAATTTCAGAATTGCACCTTGCAATGCGGAGAAATTACTGTTTGTGCATTTACAATATTCATTGATTTTTGCCATTGAAAAACGTCCAGAAATGACTGAAGCTACTGACTGAATGAAAGGAGCTGGCATCTCACTCTCTTTGAATCTTCTTTATCATGCTAAGAGGAGCAGGAAAAAGCAAAAAATTTCAGAATTGCACCTTGCAATGCGGAGAAATTACAGTTTGTGCATTTACAATATTCATTGATTTTTGCCATTGAAAAACGTCCAGAAATGATTGAAGCTACTGACTGAATGAAAGGAGCTGGCATCTCACTCTCTTTGAATCTTCTTTATCATGCTAAGAGGAGCAGGAAAAAGCAAAAAATTTCAGAATTGCACCTTGCAATGCGGAGAAATTACTGTTTGTGCATTTACAATATTCATTGATTTTTGCCATTGAAAAACATCATGTTATTCATATACCAGAAATGATTGAAGCTACTGACTGAATGAAAGGAGCTGGCATCTCACTCTCTTTGAATCTTCTTTATCATGCTAAGAGGAGCAGGAAAAAGCAAAAAATTTCAGAATTGCACCTTGCAATGCGGAGAAATTACTGTTTGTGCATTTACAATATTCATTGATTTTTGCCATTGAAAAACGTCCAGAAATGATTGAAGCTACTGACTGAATGAAAGGAGCTGGCATCTCACTCTCTTTGAATCTTCTTTATCATGCTAAGAGGAGCAGGAAAAAGCAAAAAATTTCAGAATTGCATCTTGCAATGCGGAGAAATTACTGTTTGTGCATTTACAATATTCATTGATTTTTGCCATTGAAAAACGTCCAGAAATGATTGAAGCTACTGACTGAATGAAAGGAGCTGGCATCTCACTCTCTTTGAATCTTCTTTATCATGCTAAGAGGAGCAGGAAAAAGCAAAAAATTTCAGAATTGCACCTTGCAATGCGGAGAAATTACTGTTTGTGCATTTACAATATTCATTGACTTTTGCCATTGAAAAACGTCCAGAAATGATTGAAGCTACTGACTGAATGAAAGGAGCTGGAATCTCACTCTCTTTGAATCTTCTTTATCATGCTAAGAGGAGCAGGAAAAAGCAAAAAATTTCAGAATTGCAACTTGCAATGCGGAGAAATTACTGTTTGTGCATTTACAATATTCATTGATTTTTGCCATTGAAAAACATCATGTTATTCATATACCAGAAATGATTGAAGCTACTGACTGAATGAAAGGAGCTGGCATCTCACTCTCTTTGAATCTTCTTTATCATGCTAAGAGGAGCAGGAAAAAGCAAAAAATTTCAGAATTGCACCTTGCAATGCGGAGAAATTACTGTTTGTGCATTTACAATATTCATTGATTTTTGCCATTGAAAAACATCCAGAAATGATTGAAGCTACTGACTGAATGAAAGGAGCTGGCATCTCACTCTCTTTGAATCTTCTTTATCATGCTAAGAGGAGCAGGAAAAAGCAAAAAATTTCAGAATTGCACCTTGCAATGCGGAGAAATTACTGTTTGTGCATTTACAATATTCATTGATTTTTGCCATTGAAAAACGTCCAGAAATGATTGAAGCTACTGACTGAATGAAAGGAGCTGGCATCTCACTCTCTTTGAATCTTCTTTATCATGCTAAGAGGAGCAGGAAAAAGCAAAAAATTTCAGAATTGCACCTTGCAATGCGGAGAAATTACTGTTTGTGCATTTACAATATTCATTAATTTTTGCCATTGAAAAACATCATGTTATTCATATCCCAGAAATGTTTGAAGCTACTGACTGAATGAAAGAAGCTGGCATCTCACTCTCTTTGAATCTTCTTTATCATGCTAAGAGGAGCAGGAAAAAGCAAAAAATTTCAGAATTGCACCTTGCAATGCGGAGAAATTACTGTTTGTGCATTTACAATATTCATTGATTTTTGCCATTGAAAAACGTCCAGAAATGATTGAAGCTACTGACTGAATGAAAGGAGCTGGCATCTCACTCTCTTTGAATCTTCTTTATCATGCTAAGAGGAGCAGGAAAAAGCAAAAAATTTCAGAATTGCACCTTGCAATGCGGAGAAATTACTGTTTGTGCATTTACAATATTCATTGATTTTTGCCATTGAAAAACATCATGTTATTCATATACCAGAAATGTTTGAAGCTACTGACTGAATGAAAGGAGCTGGCATCTCACTCTCTTTGAATCTTCTTTATCATGCTAAGAGGAGCAGGAAAAAGCAAAAAATTTCAGAATTGCACCTTGCAATGCGGAGAAATTACTGTTTGTGCATTTACAATATTCATTGATTTTTGCCATTGAAAAACGTCCAGAAATGATTGAAGCTGCTGACTGAATGAAAGGAGCTGGCATCTCACTCTCTTTGAATCTTCTTTATCATGCTAAGAGGAGCAGGAAAAAGCAAAAAATTTCAGAATTGCATCTTGCAATGCGGAGAAATTACTGTTTGTGCATTTACAATATTCATTGATTTTTGCCATTGAAAAACATCATGTTATTCATATACCAGAAATGTTTGAAGCTACTGACTGAATGAAAGGAGCTGGCATCTCACTCTCTTTGAATCTTCTTTATCATGCTAAGAGGAGCAGGAAAAAGCAAAAAATTTCAGAATTGCACCTTGCAATGCGGAGAAATTACTGTTTGTGCATTTACAATATTCATTGATTTTTGCCATTGAAAAACGTCCAGAAATGATTGAAGCTGCTGACTGAATGAAAGGAGCTGGCATCTCACTCTCTTTGAATCTTCTTTATCATGCTAAGAGGAGCAGGAAAAAGCAAAAAATTTCAGAATTGCATCTTGCAATGCGGAGAAATTACTGTTTGTGCATTTACAATATTCATTGATTTTTGCCATTGAAAAACGTCCAGAAATGATTGAAGCTACTGACTGAATGAAAGGAGCTGGCATCTCACTCTCTTTGAATCTTCTTTATCATGCTAAGAGGAGCAGGAAAAAGCAAAAAATTTCAGAATTGCACCTTGCAATGCGGAGAAATTACTGTTTGTGCATTTACAATATTCATTGATTTTTGCCATTGAAAAACGTCCAGAAATGATTGAAGCTACTGACTGAATGAAAGGAGCTGGATTCTCACTCTCTTTGAATCTTCTTTATCATGCTAAGAGGAGCAGGAAAAAGCAAAAAATTTCAGAATTGCAACTTGCAATGCGGAGAAATTACTGTTTGTGCATTTACAATATTCATTGATTTTTGCCATTGAAAAACATCATGTTATTCATATACCAGAAATGATTGAAGCTACTGACTGAATGAAAGGAGCTGGCATCTCACTCTCTTTGAATCTTCTTTATCATGCTAAGAGGAGCAGGAAAAAGCAAAAAATTTCAGAATTGCACCTTGCAATGTGGAGAAATTACTGTTTGTGCATTTACAATATTCATTGATTTTTGCCATTGAAAAACGTCCAGAAATGATTGAAGCTACTGACTGAATGAAAGGAGCTGGCATCTCACTCTCTTTGAATCTTCTTTATCATGCTAAGAGGAGCAGGAAAAAGCAAAAAATTTCAGAATTGCACCTTGCAATGCGGAGAAATTACTGTTTGTGCATTTACAATATTCATTGATTTTTGCCATTGAAAAACATCATGTTATTCATATACCAGAAATGATTGAAGCTACTGACTGAATGAAAGGAGCTGGCATCTCACTCTCTTTGAATCTTCTTCACCATGCTAAGAGGAGCAGGAAAAAGCAAAAAATTTCAGAATTGCACCTTGCAATGCGGAGAAATTACTGTTTGTGCATTTACAATATTCATTGATTTTTGCCATTGAAAAACGTCCAGAAATGACTGAAGCTACTGACTGAATGAAAGGAGCTGGCATCTCACTCTCTTTGAATCTTCTTTATCATGCTAAGAGGAGCAGGAAAAAGCAAAAAATTTCAGAATTGCACCTTGCAATGCGGAGAAATTACAGTTTGTGCATTTACAATATTCATTGATTTTTGCCATTGAAAAACGTCCAGAAATGATTGAAGCTACTGACTGAATGAAAGGAGCTGGCATCTCACTCTCTTTGAATCTTCTTTATCATGCTAAGAGGAGCAGGAAAAAGCAAAAAATTTCAGAATTGCACCTTGCAATGCGGAGAAATTACTGTTTGTGCATTTACAATATTCATTGATTTTTGCCATTGAAAAACATCATGTTATTCATATACCAGAAATGATTGAAGCTACTGACTGAATGAAAGGAGCTGGCATCTCACTCTCTTTGAATCTTCTTTATCATGCTAAGAGGAGCAGGAAAAAGCAAAAAATTTCAGAATTGCACCTTGCAATGCGGAGAAATTACTGTTTGTGCATTTACAATATTCATTGATTTTTGCCATTGAAAAACGTCCAGAAATGATTGAAGCTACTGACTGAATGAAAGGAGCTGGCATCTCACTCTCTTTGAATCTTCTTTATCATGCTAAG
>NW_027370017.1:0-38761 GCF_046119375.1 Phyllobates terribilis
ACTCGACAGATCGACCAAATATGCTCAAAATCCCGCTAAAGTCACTTAGTGAGTGTACCTTTATTCCCCGTTAGACCAAGTTGGTCTAACTTCTTTATAATTAGTTGAATAGATTTACCTGTTTTTCTTCCCCCTTTCGACATCATCAAATATGAAAATATAACTCATGCAAAGGGAACTAATAATGGAAAGGAAACAAGCTTAACTCAATTAAGCAAGCAAATCAGGACATTTAGCACAATTAAGTAAGGTGTAACCAAGTAGAACAACGAGAGATTATAGAAACAAAAAGCACACTGTTTATCGTTAAAACCTTACACCTTTATAGCTGGGGGGTCCTAGAATACTAGTTAAACTTTAAACACGCAAAACACACACAAAGAGAATCAAAATAACACACAAGCGAAGACACCCTAAACATCACGCTTGCGAGCAAGAGCCACTAGTTTCTGAATGATGCTGCTCTGTTCTTCTTGTCGTCCAGTGAGTAGCTGGAGCTGTGTATGAATCTCAACAAGATGCTTCTCAATAGTGGCGTGCAATGAGAGTATAGCTGATACAATGCTGGATGAAGACTCGCTGGCAGCGAGTGTAGCAGGTTCTCGGGACTAAGTGCGAGAAGAGCAGGTAGCTGGCTGCAGGGGCTTTGAAGGCTTCACGACCTTCTCTAGTGTTAGAACATCATTGAAGCTAGTTTCAGTCACTTGCCTATACATACCGTCATTCTTCAGCATGCGGGCAATGATGTCTGGGAAAGGAAGCGGGCTACCATGGTGACCTCTGGATTTGATTAGATGGGGAAACATAATCTAGGCGGTATTTACCAACTCCCTATTAAGGAATTGAGCCATAATACAGCAGTCAGAATGGTCACCTGGTCCATACCCGTGTTGCGTGGCATGATGTTCTTCACATTGAAATGATACAACATGTGCTTCGAAGTAGAAAGGTTCTTAACCTTTAGTGTTACTGGAACATTCTTGCAAAAAACATCTTCCTTGATGAACCGCTTGGATAATGTTTCTTGTACAAGCGTCCAAATCGCATCAAAGATCCATCCAGTCCTGGCTCCTGACCGATTGCTCGTGCTAAGTCTTTTAACTTGAAGCTTTCCTCCACATTGTTTATCCAGACAAAGCTTAGTGTAGTAGGATCACTAGAGGGAGAAGAAGAACTGGAGAGACGAGAGTAGAATTGCCGCACTAATTCCATATCTGCTTTGCTTACCTCAGTTTCTAACTTATCCCGTCATTGTAACTTAAGCATTTGTCTAAACTTGTCAGGCCCAGAAGATTCCTCTACCGCTTGCCGGATTTCTGGGGGTATGATCAGAGGAGCGAGTATTTCCCTCTTTGTAATAGCAAGAGGAATAGGAGGGAAATTAGTAGAGACTACCCTAGGCTCTTTTCTCGACTTCTTCTTGATTTGCTATTTTACCTCCTTCTTCACTGTCCTTGGAGGAGTTGATTCGGCGCTTTCTTCCCCCAACAACACTGGTTCTTCCTCAATTTCTTCTAAATTGCGCTTCCCTACCGATTTAGACTCACTCTTTGCTTCTATAGACAGTCTGTGTTGAGCTGGAGCAAAGATGTCTTCTTCCTCATCTGGAAACGAGGCAACGAGAGAGGGAGAGGGTTTTGAGGAGAAGCAGATAAACTGCTCGGTACCTGGTTTAGAAGGAGTTGAGAAGACTTCAGGCTCAACCTTCTCTATTTTTGTGATCATTGCGGAATGATATACGATGTCTCTGTAAGTAGAACAATTTCCTTGCCTGCGGCAGCAACATGAGTTTCACTAGTCTCTAGACTCGCTGAATCTTGTAGAGTATATTTTTCTAAATATGGAGAAGGAGGTGAAGGAGAAGGAGTTGCTACCTTCTTGGGGGTCACCGACGACTCTTAAGAAGCTTGAGAAGCCAAATGTCGGTGCTGCACAATCTCTGCAATATCTTCCTGACTCATTTGTGAGAATTCCTCGAGTAGTTGTTCCTTTGAGAGACCGACGAGGGGTGATTTATCAGCCATTTTGGGATGAGGAGTTTAGGGTTATGAGGATTGTGTTTGCTTTTTGAAGAGTTAGATGTATGAGAGCGAGTGTAGCGAGAGAGATGTGAGCGATATTAGAGAGAGAGAGAATATTACAAGCATGGTAATATTGTATTGAAGTGAATACCAGTGCTTAAATAGACTCCCTTTCTTTCTCTTGTAACTTTCGTATGAAATCTGAGATCTCGCAACGACACGCTGTAATGGCTATACTATCAACAGCTACTTCCAACGGCTCTATACACAAATGGCTAGATTCATTGAGTTGTGCAACGGCTACATGCAGACTTGCTTTTCTGGATGAAATTTATGATTGACAAGTGGCACTCCAAGAGACTCGCCGGAGAAACCTCAGATAAATCGTTGGCAGCTACTATGATGCGTTGTGAAGTCTAAGTGTGGCTTTTTTGAATCCATTTGTACTGGATCACGAGCCACGTATCCTTTCCGAATCTATTTATACTAGATCACAAGGTTACATATCTAAACCTCACGTGTTGGAGCCGTAGTTCAATGCATTCCTTATTAAGCAAACCCTCTGTGCTAACCAAACCTTGATAGCGACACATACTGCCTAGAAGCGACTCTTACCCAACGCTTGGTCATTCTTAGGAGTGTAAAGAAAGTGTATATATTCACCCGATGTGACATTTAAGCATGCAAAATATTAACAGGAAATGCACATTTCATAACATAGGACATAACACACTCACACTCAATTTTTAATGAATATATAACATATGTGCATGATATATGTAACTGGCTTTTACACGAAAATGAATACTTCCTTTGTGGAGTTTAATCATGGGTAAGGAAGCGTTACATCAACGTTAGGCTTGGGACATTGTAGGAATGGATCATTTCTTAGGCTTGTAATAGGCTAGAAGACGATCACCATTCTCTATTTCTGGCACATAAGAAAAGTATGAAAATTTTCAAGACTATAGTCAATAGCTTTCATACAATATACTGCCTTAGCTAGATTGGCTTGTGAGAAGATAAGCATGAAATTCAATCAAGCAAGCAACACAATCCAACTAAAGTTCCCAAAGTAGAATTACAAAGCATAATTCATAGTCAAAGTATAGAGGAACTTACAGTGCCTCTCTTGTTCTTCTACTAAGGTAAGAAGGAAGACGGAAGAGGCTAACGGGTTATACAGATATCCAAGTAAAAATCCCTTAGAGAGATGATTTGCAGCTTTGGCTCTTCTGGAAGTATTATTTTTAGTTCAACGAGTATAGAAATAGAGTGGCTTGAGTCTTCAAAGACTCGCTTGAACCATCTAAGTCTTGCTTTGAACGAATAGATGTAGCTTTACAATCAAATGAGACTCGCCGCGCCAGAGGAAAATACTTTACCACGTGATATACATCTCCTGGATGATAAGAGTGAAAGATATGTTGATTAAAACACGCTTGACTCTGTTATTATAGCACTGAAGGTGATAGCGAGACTCCTTCTCTTGTTAAGGATGATAGTACCTTTAGATAATCGATTTGCCTTCTACTCTCCACCCTTTCCTGCAAAATCAAATCAAGTAGTGTGTTCCAACTAAGTATTGGCTTCGTAGGAATGTTAGCACTAGCAATTCCAGAACTATAAGGTAGAACTTTCATCTTCACAGTTCTAGGAAATTGCTCTGAGTAGTCATCATCACAAAGACATTTCACAGGTTGCGGTTTACCTATGTGAGGCATAATTAAAACTCGTTGCGCTCCTAATTGTTTGTATTTATCTTGTAAGGGTTTCGTACAAGAAGGCAGAGTCTTAGATGACTCGCTCGACGCAAGCTTGTCTATCTCAAGACTTGCTTGAATGAGTGTATCCTCGGATATAGTCATAACAGACTTAGAGGAAACAACATCACTCAAATCAAGCTTGACCTCAGATTGACTCGCTTGATCGATTACTCCCATAGATATATAGAGAGAGGGTGTAGGAGGGATAGCTAGTGTAGGTTCTGGGACATGGACACTTACCGTCAACTTTATGTATAGGCGCTGGCTTTGGAATAGGTTGAGCGACTGTGAAGCAATTTTAAAGATCTTCACCAACGTCGACTTCATCATCAGAGTCACCCCATAATGTGACAAAGGTCTTCCTAGGATGTGTTCCAGATCCACCTTCTTCTTCATTCGGATAAACCCTTTCACTTGGACGATCTCTAGAGAGAAGTCTTCTACTTGAGCACTTATAGCACGTTATGTTCTTGAGGCAGAATGGTTGGGTGTCCTTTTAATCTCTCTAGTAATCTTTTTCCCACTTGGTAGTTATACCAAATTTCTTCTTAAAAAACCGTTTGACAAGTTTGGTCATCATCGCCACTTCTTGGTCTTCTTCATTCACGGACTCATCATTGTCCTCGAACTTTTGAACCACACGAGTGAGTTTGAGAGCGAGTTCTTGGAATTATCTAGATTCTATTGACTCCTTTTGATCTTCAGCTACCTACACTCTTAATTTATCTGCAAGTACAGATACATGCATAGCTTTTTTTTCTTTAGTCATTAGCATTATTCGTTTAGTTGTGTCAAATTTTGAAGTAACACCATGGATGAAAGTGATTGGCGGCATTTCGTACATCATAAAGAGTGGGAATTAGCATTAACTACAGGCATAAAAGGCCACAAATGTAGCATATGGCCGTAATCCCGACTTCGTGGAGCAAAGTGTCTAATACGAGGATGACGTGCACAAGGGAAAAGACGCGGAAGGAAGAGAGTAAGAACGGGCCAAGAAGAGAAGCGAAAGGGGGGAAATTGGCCAGGGCACAGCCGCTCCGAAGCTCGCATGGCCAAGCCAAGGCAATTGCCCAGTGGCGCTACCGTGCTTCACAAGACGCGCCCACGCACTACTTACTGAGGACGGCGCAATCGCACCGATAGAAGCGCGCCCGCGCCTTTGTTATTTTCAACGCTGCTAGAAGCCCTATTTCGTGGGCTTAAATGGGATCTTTTACCTATATGTTGTATAGTTACGGCCTGGGTTTCCACATACTTTGTTTTAGGGTTTTGTTTTATTATTTATAGGGAGAGCTTTGCCTCCTCCCTAAGCACCATATTTTCCACAGAATAATTTAGTAGCTTTGTTAGGATGAGGAAAGACTAATCTCCTAAGCTTTGTTCTCCAAGCTGAAGCCTGCGGAGGTATGAGTTTGTAGATTTTCTGTTATGGTTCTAATGAATATGCTATTGTTTTGTTTTAATCTCTTGTTTGTCTCATCAATTGATTTTGATGTGGTTATTTGGCTTATCTACGTAGGTTTACAGATTTCATTCATATATCCAGGGCCTGGTTTATCCTAGTTAGAAAACCTTGCCTACTTAGTTGCACAAATCTCTACTTTGACTAGGTGGACTTGTAGGATGGGGAGATTAATGAGGTGTAGGCGCCAAGGGTGTAGGATCGTACTTTAGCAGTTATTGATCAATGTCTCTATAGTTCATGAAGCTATAGATGCACAACTATAAGTACCATATGCGCTTTTCGTACTTAGAGTTGCGCTTGACCCAATTTGAACACTTAGTAATGAATTTACTAATGTCCTCTTATGCTGAAACAGGTCAGACAACAATAAAGCACGCTTTAAGCTGTTAAAGCACACTACAACTTGCACGGAAGAGTTCTTAAATAGTGAGAACCCTAATCCACTACTTGTCCCGGGATAAAACTCACTCTACTATATTGATAGAAAGAGATTACAACTCTAGCTTCAACAAGAGTACATGTCATCCTTCTGCACTCTCAAGAAGCTCACTCTCGTATTCTCTCTTGTTACAATAATACGTTCTAGCTCTAAGAACAAGGCAATTCACTCTGATTACAAATGAGCTCTCTCTAAGCTTCTCTCATCTCGTCTCAGCTCTTCACTTTGTAACCCACTTTGTAACCCTAGAGTGATAGCTACAGTTCTCTATTTATACATCAAAGATAAGATACAAACACACTTAACTTGTGATAACAAATTCGAACTAAGATAGCTTGCCACCTCATCAATCTGTGTGCTCAACCAAGTTGTTAGAAATGATCAACGAACGGAATTGATTTGGTTTGTTCTTCTATTGTTGATCGTCGCCACGTATGCAATCCGTGCCTTCACTCGCTAACTGTCTTCCTTCCACGCTGGAAATCCTTGGAGTTGCTTCAAAGAAATTCCAAAACCCTTCTCGCACCCCATGTGCACACAGTTTTGAATCTCCTGCTCACCAACCTTTCCAAGCATTTGGGAAGCTCTATTCTGCAAGTGCGTGCACCCTTGCTTCTGTGGACTCTCGTGATCAACAATAGAACTCAACTTTATTCAAGCTCCCTCTTGGCTTGAGAAGCTAGATTACTATTGCTTCTGAACTTGAATGGAGTTATTACAACACTGCTTGCGAAACTCGATTTCTCCGCTTGGTGTTAAGCGCGACTGGAACAGTCGAAGCGCATCTCTTAGTGATGAAAGCGCAACCCAGCAAGTCTTGCAATTACCTGGGTAGCTTAGAAACACATAGAGATTAGATAGATAAGTTTTTTTATCATCAAAACAAAGAGAAATACATTGAGCTTTCATATTTGACTATCAAAGCTCAACTAACAAAGGGCAATACGCTTTCCTATCTATTCATGAACTTAATGCTTCCTAGGATATAGTCTTGATAGTTTCATGGCTATATTGGTAGGTAAAACGGTATTAGGACTAGTTGACCTAACTAGCAATATTAGTACATGAATTAGGACAAACTTATCATATAATAAAGAGATTGAACCCAATTGAAATAGGAAATGTATGATCAAACCCATAACTTCGAACGTAGATGGTTAGGAGAACAAAGCGCTTTATTTTATTAGTTTTCTTAATCAATCAATCATATTCCCCCCTTTTCTCCCTTTATTTACTATTAAGTTAATTGCTTTGCAAAGACAAGATCGGATACACAGACTCCCTGTGGGATTCGACTCCTACTTGCCACTCTAAACCTGTAGAGAAGTAAGAAAATGATTACTTTAATATGGGTTTGCGACAACCCTCGTCAAATTGGCCCCGTTGCCGGGGAGTATAGTTCCCTTGTCTTGTTTTTGCAAATTGATTAGCTTTGGTGCGGACTGTGTACACGGTCATCACCCTCTTATTGATGAGTTCCGACAGCCATAAAGCCAGGTTGGAGCGGATCGTGGAAGCACGAAGATAGATGGAGGAGCTAGAGGCCAAGCTGAATGAGCTTCAAGAGAGTTCTGACAAGAGGAGATCCGAGGAAGAGGCTACGAGAGTCGCAAAGATTGAGGTTGCGAAGGACGCTGCGAGAGCCTTTGCAAGGGAAGCCGAGCAACAAAGATACTACCATTCCATGCAGCAGCAGCCATACCCGGCGCAACCATGGTGAAGGCCCTACCCCTACCCGGATCCCTCTACAAGGACCTTGATGCAGGTCTTGATTGGGTGCCTCGAGAGCACTACTAGAGCAGTTGAGGAGAATACGAGGATGGTCACTAACGAACCGCAGACCTCTACAAGGTTCATGAACGAACAAGTCAAGCGCATGATGGAGGAGATGGCCATGTGGGAAGGAAGACAAGCCACGAGCACCACGCCACACCCGTAAGTACCAAAGAGAGCTCAAATGAGGAGTATATGGAAGAGGAGGACACCGAGGTGAACAACCCAGCCGATACCTACCCCAACAAAGAGGAAGAAGTCCCCCATCATCTGTGGAGAACGTGCGCGGAACCACCACAGAAGCCTTACGCGCCCGCGCCTACACTGAGCGTGCTCGAGCCCCTGTTTCTGGAGACAGGAGCGACCACGCATACTCCTAGTGCGACCGTGGCCCACTTACTGAGGACAGGCACGCCCGTGCCCCATACTCATGCGATCGCGCTTTGACGGGGATTTTCCCCGAAACGGGCGCGCAACCATGCTCTCCTATACGCGCTCGCACCCCACTATCTTCGTTGCGCCGCTATACACTTCCGCCTCCACTACCTTTTGCGAGCACGATCCGGGCCACAGATGGATGAGAGAGGGAGGCAGTTCGAGCTGAGAAACGCTGAGCAGGGGTCATACTCGGGACCGACGAGAAGGAGAGGAATTTGGCTGGACCGAGCAGCACGAATATGGTTAGGATGTAAACCGTATCAAATGAAGGAAGGATCTAGGGATAAGGAGGGCCTGGAGGAACCCGAACCAGGATGAGAAGGAAATCTGTCGAGCCAACGACGTTAAACAAAGGCGCTGACCGGGAGGCAACCCGTTTATGAGGTATTTTCTCTAATTTCACTCTTCTTTTTACCTTTGTCTCTATCTCACAATGGGGACATTGCGTAGTTTAAGTGTGGGGGTAGGAAAGTATCTCGTCTATCTAATTAGGTTAAATTTTAAGCATTTTTAAATTTTATAGAGTCGGCTATCATAAATTCTCCCTCCTTGATTCTTTGTGGACATCTACAATAGTGCTTTGATTTTGAGACTTTTTACTATGTCTTTAATGTTAATAATGCAACTAGATATAATGATGATATGATTGATCAACATTAGGACTTTGACTCGAGCATGTAGTTTATGATTAGGATGCACTAGGTCCAAAACCAAGTTTGCATGATTACCCTCTTTTCTCTATTTTTTACCATATTGATTTTAGAGTTTTGTTCCCATACTTTTTCATTGCAATGGAAAATTAAAAATTATAAAGAAAGAAATAAGGTAATGAGCTCTAAGTGAAAGAAAGTATGAAGAGCACGTGATGCCCGAGGTATGAAATAGAGCCAAGGGATCGATCCTCGAAAGGCCCATTAAGTAAAGAGTTTCATAGTAGCCTGGACCATAAGGTGGACGGGTTCTACCTAAAGAAAATAAAAATTGGGTGCGTATTAAATTGTGTGAATAGGATGAAAAGGGACATTAGAAGAATACAATTGGACTTATTAGAGTTAAGACTTGGTTTATTTTGCTTTCAATGGTGTGGGAGCTTTTGCATTCTCTTCATGGATTTGAGCATGTCACTTGAGAATTTGTCCTATTGTTGATCTTACGTTATGTTCTTTTGTAGAATATTTGCTTAGAAATATTTTTGACATAGTCTAGAGACTCTTAGTTAATGCATTCACGTAGGATAGCATAGTTCAAGTGTGGGGGAACAATTGATTCCAATGTTGGTTTAAGTTAGTTTTGAGTCTTAAGTAGTTACTTTGTTTTGCAAAATTTTCTAGAGTCAGAATCTACATTCGTTTTTGTATGTTTCAAGGTACCATGAGCTAGAGGTTGATCTATGACCACTCCAATTGTTCCTTCCGTACTCGCTGAGCCCGCCAAGAGTTAGCTGCAGATTACTCGAGGACAAGCAATAGTTCAAGTGTGGGGGTATGATTGGCGACATTTGTTACATCATAAAGAGTGGCAATTAGCATCAACTACAAGCGTAAAAGGCCACAAATGGAGCATATGTCCATAATCCCGACTTCGTGGAGCACAGTGTCTAATACAAGCATTACATGCACAAGGGAGAAGACGCGGAAGGCGGAGAGCAAGCACGGGCCAAGAAGAGAAGCGAAAGGGCGTAAATTGCCCAGGGCGCGACAACACCGAAGCTCGCACGACCAAGAAAAGGAAATCACCTAGTGGCACGACCGCGCCTCACAAGACGCAGCTGCGCACCACTTACCGATGACGGCATGATCGTGCCGATAGAAGCGCGCCCGCGCCTTTGTTATTTTCAGCGCCGCGAGAATCCCTATTTTGTGGGATTGAATGGGATCCTTTACCTAGATGTTGTATAGTTACGGGCTAGGTTTCCCCATTTTCATCAATTGATTGCGATGTGTTTATCTGGATTAGATACCTAGGTTTACATATTTCTTTCATATAGCCATGACCTGGTTTATCCTAGTTGGAGAACCTTGCCTACTTAGTGGCACAAATCTCTACTTGGACTAGTTAGACTTGTAGGATGGGGAGATTAATGAGGTGTAGGCGCCAAGGGCAATACACTTTCCTATCTATTCATGAACTTAATGCTTCCTAGGATATAGTCTTGATAGTTTCATGGCTAGATCGGTAGGTAAGATGGTATTAGGACTAGTTCACCTAACTAGCAATATTAGTACATGGATTAGTAAAAACTTAGCATATAATAAAGAGATTGAACCCAATTGAAATAAGAAATCGATGATCAAACCCATAACTTCGTAGGTAGATGCTTAGGAGAACAAAGTGCTTGCTTTTATTAGTTTTGTTAATCAATCAATCATATTGCCCCTTTTTCTCCCTTTATTTACTATTAAGTTAATTGCCTTGCAAAGACAAGATCGGATACACAGACTCCCTGTGGGATTCGACTCCTACTTGTCACTCTACACCTGTAGAGAAGTAAGAAAAGGATTACTTTGATAAGGGCCCGCGACAACCCTCGTCAGAAAGTGAGTGTAAGTTCCCAGGGTTCTACCTTGAGTCCCACGGAGGACATCTTATCACATAATACCTAGAACCGGGAATAATAATCTGAGACAAATTTGCTTTCTCCCATCTTAAACAAATGGAAGTCCCTTCGGAGCTCGAATCGATGATTTTTCTTCATATCCTCGTTGCCGCTGTGCATATCAATGATGGCTTCCTACATGAGCTTGCCAGTGGATAGAGACATGATCTTGTCAATGTCCTTTTGAGAGAGAGCGTTGAGGATGAGTTGCTTCGCTTTGGAATTCTTCTGGAGCGTAGCATACTGAGTTGGTCCCCATTTGTAATTGTCGGTTTAATCTTTGAGCTTTTCTTCACCTTTCTCTATGATCCTCCAACATTGATAGTCAGTTTGTTGGATGTAGTTCTTAGTCATAGTGAGCCACCATTCTAGTTCACCCTCAACTAAGATATGTGGCTTAGATAAACAGATCCCAAAGTTGAACGAGTGTTTTTCATTGCCCGTGACTTCAAACTATAGTGTAGGAGTGAATCTGTGCAAGATTAAGCAATATGTGCTCTGATACCAATTGTGGGTTTGACGAGGGGTAGGATCGAGATAAAGAGCGAGTGTGACAAGATATATATGTGAATGTTACACATACTTTATAATCAATGAACAACAGCTATAAAGCTAGTATCCATAGACTAGCTCTCAACAAAGCGAGTATAGATATGAGTGATTTGCTTGTTGAAAACCTTTATAAAGTAATTTGAATCAACTATCTCTTAGATAGAAACGCATTCGCCTTAGATACAAACACTCTAGCGATCCGCTTCCACACCACTCCGCTTCAATTCGTCCACGCTGGCGATCCACGCTCCTCACTCTCCATAGGTAGAATCACATTCTCCTATCTTGAGCTTCACGTCTTTCCCATCATCTAGCACGAATACTCTACACACTGGTGCAGCCTAACCCACCTGGGCAGATTCCCTTCACTTCATGTCTTCATCGTTGAAACACTAGATACACTAGCCGGAAGCGACTCTCTTTGTCCCTTCTCTAGTCCTTGGCCTTCAACTCTTCTTCACATCTTCACTCTTGAATTATGATTCTTCAACTTAAAGTTGGTTGAGACTTCCTTTGCTATATCTTCTATCTTCGCAAGGCTCAAAGCTAGTCTCTAGATTTTTCGATTGGTCAAAGAGACTCTCTTGGCTTCTTAAACTACTCATGTAAAGCTTAGAAAACACAAGATAGATCAAATGTAGTGTTTATCATCATCAAAACAAAAGAAGCAATTAGTCTGATCAAACTCAAACTAACAAAAAGAGAGTCCGAATCCTCGTGAGGGGGAAAACAACTCGCGAACATTAAATTATTCTTAAAGAGGAATAACTCGACTAACAAATCACTGTAAATTTTGGCAGAGTTTCAGAGCTGGAAAAGGAACATTGAATAGTGTACGTCCTTCCGGTTACTATTTATAGGGAATACAAATGGTCCCCTACCTTTCCGTTTCAAGCTAATCACGTCACTCCATTCATATTATTTTCCCTTTTCTTTTGGGCTTTTTGCTCATGGACATTTTCCTTAGCCCTAGTAATGAGAATCAGACTTGGCCCAATAAATCTGCCCCAACATCCAGCTCCATAACCCCCTCGCTTGGCTGTGGTTCGCGAGGCTTGTGCCTTTTTGGTGGAGGCAAGGCTTCGTAATCCATAGGGATGATTCTCATTATATCTTGTTGACGAGCCATTGATTCGTCACTCACATGTTTTAACATCGCGAGCATTTTTCGTGATTGTACGGCTCCCTCATGTCCTTCTCTGGTCGTCGAGGGAAAATTCTCTTCCTATCTTACTTTCCTCGTGTTCTCATATTCCCTCGCATAATTCTGTTCTTTCGTACGCTAAACTTTTCACATTTTTTTTAAAATGAGGCTTACCAGGCGTCCTTTTGTCACTTGCATGCCACGTGTTGTTCTGGGTTGTTCCGACTCTTTGCATTTCTTCTTCCTATAAATACCGTCTTCTCCCTTATAGATACCTTCTTCTCCGGTGCCATGTGCTTGCTTGTGTCTCCGGTTGCTCATCCTTTCACCGTCATCGTCACTATAGATATAAGTTAGTCCTTCTTTTCCTCCTTGCGTTTGTGTCTTGCTCATTTAACGTTTCAAAGTACTTAAAAGTTATTCTTTTATTTCACGCCTCATGCTTCCTTCTTTCACCACCTCTTTTGGTGGTTCTCGCGGCGTTCTTGCTAACGTCGCCGGAAAATCGTGCCGGGGGGTGTAATTATATGATTCCGGCATTTAATTCCCTTGTCTCCTTGCCCATTAACGCCATTAATGGCTAGAACAAATATTCCTTGCATTTATTGTTTTCTTCTAAATATCTAAATCCCTAAAATGCTGCTTTGGAAAATGTGCGTAGTTTGGGTCACATCACATCCTGTCGACATCCACTTTTCATTAAATGCACTTGTACGGAGCTAGTGTGTGGATTTTATTGTTTTTCCCTTATTTTTATTTCCTTCGTAGTTTTTAAGGTATCTCACGAAGGTTTCCTTCCCTCGTTAATCATTAATATCATCGAGGGTCAATAATGAGCCCTTACTTTCTTCTCCGCGAGGTGGTTTATTTCCTGGAAAACAATTCCTTTCTTCTCTTTGCAGAGCGTAGCTTGTCTTCCGTACGGATTTCGGAGGTTGCCTTAACTTCGCCATCTTCTTCGAATATCTTTCACACTGTATCGGACAAGGGAAATGAGGTACGTAGGCGAATGGGGGATGTTGCAGGGCCGAGCTCACAAGCCACTGGTCCTAGTTCACGAACTATCCACTATGACACTTTTCATGCCACTGCGCCGGTCAATTGAGCGACGCCTCGAGCTCTGCCTGCGGTGAAAATTATACACGCTCCATCCGTTTTTATCCTAGACAGTTGAGTGGTTCTAGTCGAGTGCATGCTTCCGGGCAAGAATAACCGGGACTCGCGAAGTAAATTGTCCGCCTTTATACTTGTTGGCATCGCAAAGGCATTCCCTTTTCCTGAGGGGACCGTCCATACTTTTCCTGTTACAAACGGGGGATATTAGGACGACTATGGGGAATACTTTCCCATCAGTCGACATGCTTTACGGGAGGGTTTCAGAATCCCGATCCCTTGGATTATGAGCGATATTCTTGAAGAGATGCATTGAGTCCCGCTCAATTGCATCTGAACATTTGGAGGCACGAAACAGCTTTCCATCTTTGCTGCCAATAGATCGACTATACCCCTTCTGCCCATCTCCTTCAGTCTTTGTACAAGCTTAAGGCATATAGTTGGGGTCTAGTTACATGCAAATGCCAGTATAATTTCCAATATATCATGTCGACCAACGAGGTAGGATGGATTTCTCGTTGTTTTTTAGTGAAGCCTCGAAGAGAGTATGGCCTAAATCACCGCATTCGCACGACTAAGGTTCGCGATTAGGTCTCCCTTTATTCGGACGAGTAGCCCCGGAAGGTCAAAGAGGATTTTTGTGCCTTTACTAAAGTGAGCTCGAACAATTATAATAAATTTGTAACCATCAAGTGCTTCTTACGCCATGGCCTGGGTCAATTACCTCATCCTAGTAGGATTTTGGAAACTTCTCACTACGTGTTTAATATATATCGTGGATCGCCTAACTTTCATCTTCATGTCTTTGTGCAGAAGAAAATTGTTTTGATTTTCTCAACATCGAGGGCGACGAGGATTATCGCCGCCCCCTCATGCCGCCGAAGCGCCGACTAATATCGTTTTGCCCCCTCCACCCCCATCGATATTACTCATGTACAGCCATTACGGATGCTTTCGCCGACCGTCGTCGTGGACGACGATTCTGTACCCTTTTGACAATAGTTGGTCGCAAAAGGGGCAATGTCGATGATCTCCACGTGCATCGAAAAAGAAACGTAAAGAGGTCAAGGGGGCAGAGCGTGCTTCATCAAGTTAGGCTTCTCTTGAGTAAGTTGAAGGTGTATCAACCAAGAGCTCGGGAGGCTGGCTCCTTACACCCGAGCTTGCGAGGCGAGTAGTTAATCATACTCTATTCATGCCTAATCCTCTGCCTTATATCGACCGAATGATAAAGGTCGATACCACTGAAAGCCTCCAACTGTTGGCAGGGGTGAGTGTAATATATGTTTACTTGCCTACTTTTTCTTCGTGTGTTTACTTGTTTTCTCCTTCATTTTCATGCGATGCAACTCTGCACGGCGGTTTGGGCCATGTTTGAAGAGGGATAAGGAACGCGTCTTCCGAGTTGTCTAAGAGCTACGATTAGTTGGATAAAAATTGCAAGGAGCTGACAAAATCCTTCCAAGAGCTTCGGTCAAAGGTGTCAAAGCTTGAGGAAGACTCATCTCGCGAGAAAGAGGGACTCACCACAACAATCACCGATAACGATAAGGATATTAGAGAGTTGACTCAAGAAGAAGATAGAGGAGGGATCAGCAGAGAAGAGTGTCCGCAAAGTTTTGGCCACTGAATTTCCATCTCTAAAAGATGGTCAGGTGGCCGCGTTAGAGAAGGCTCGCGAGGAAGCCGTTAACAAATATTCAAGTGGTCATCACGAAGACTTCCGCAGGAATTACCTTCTTCAGTATCAGATATTTGTTTATAATGAGAAGGGCAAGCTTCAGGCGGCCAAACAGGGTCTTCACAATTTTAAATTTGATGGGAAGAAAATTTTCAGCTATCTTCATGCGCCGCCAAGTTACACTCCCCGCCTCTAGTTGTCTTTATGATGGACAAAGGCGATACATTGGAGGCCTGGTCAGTGAGGAGCTTTCCAAAAGAAAGAAAAATCACACCAGGTCGCGAGCGTGAGGTGATCAGGGGTGCAACTTTTTTCTCGAAGATAAAGAAGGATCGCGAGGCGACTGCAACTGGTACTTCGTCTACTCCTCCAACTAATCTTACCGATCCTCCTACTGCTTCTTAAAAGCCTTAACTGTGCTATTTTGTAAGGAACTTGATCCATTTTTGGGTGGATCCCTCTATGGGCTTGTAATATAAAATCTTGTTTCTTTTTCGTACTTATACTTAGCAATTTATTTTGAGTCCTTGCTTCTCTTTGTCTTTTCTAACTCGCGATCCTCTCCTTACTACCCCTTTGCTTTTCTTTTATATGAGGATTACCACATATAGAAAAGGTAAAAATAAGGAGGTCGCGTGGGCGTTGTCTTGGCAAATTGATGCTTATAACATCATAATACTGACTTATATAGAGATAAAGCATATCTGTCGAATATACGTATTTACATAACATGCAAAGAAAAAAAGTTTAAATGACATAGATTTTTCATTTTGCGATCTTTTATTTGATCCTTAGTTCCATGTTCCTTCGTTCTCTTTTGTGTATCCGTCATCGAAAAGCGCTGTACAATTTTATGGATTTTAGCTATCCGTGATAGACTAACTATTTTGAATATGTATTTTTACTTACCCATGCTCTATCACTACTCTAGCCTTGAGGATCTTTGTGACGAGGTCTTTTTATATCGTATCGAGGGTTTCCATGTTACATCACGAGACAACGTTATGAAACTGTTTGCTAGGATATCGTTGTATCTGTGCTTTACATTTTTACGTACCTTATCCCATGCAGGAGCCCGAGCTTTCAGGGAATGTACTATGCTTTTTCTATCGCGACTTTCCTTTGTTCGACCTGTATTATACCCTGGTTTATCTAGTAATTGAGGAAAATAAATATTTTCTAAATCCTTCAACATTATTACCTTGTTTGCTATGATTAATTTTGTCATGCCTCTACTTGGGAGGGCTTTTCTTGACAACCAGCCCGGTGTTTTTTGCTCCTGGTACATGGCATTGACTTCTCTTCATTACTCGGACTAGCTTGGGGCTTATAGATCCCGATGATTTAGTCTGATGTATAGTCTTGCTCGCGACTAGCCCGGACATATAGCTCCTGGTGATTTAGTCCGGCCTTTTCACTTGCTCACGACTAGCTCGGGGCATATAGCTCCAGATAATTTAGTCCGATGTTTTCTTATCTGCTCGCGACTAACTTGGGGTGTATAGGTCCCGATGATTTAGTCTGATTCTTTCTTATCTTCTCGTGACTAGCTCGGGGCATTTAGCTCCCGATGATTTAGTCCGATGCTTTCTCATCTGCTCGCGGCTAGCTCGCGACGTGTAGCACCCCCATGATTTAGTCTGATGCTTTTTCTCTTTTCTAATTCTATCTTTGTTAGCTTGTACCGCGATAGAAATAACTAATGATCAGGTTTTGCACGTTTGAGGGGTCTATATACTTATGAAAGTATGATATCCGTACCTCATTTGGTCGAGTGAGGATAACTCGCTCAGTTGGAACAATAATTCGCGTGTCTGGGTTTGCTGAGCCCATGCGCGCTGTCTCGCCTATATGTTGCGAGTTGTTTATTTTAGAGTTCATTGCCTAAAGGTATTTTTCTTTGTATCTTATGCATGGATGATATAAGGATAGAGATAATTGGAATATGTACCTGGGGCGAGGCTCTTTCTTGTTATGGATAATACTTGCGGAACCACATCAAGTTCCAAGATTTCACGATGTGGTTTCCTGCACAACCTTTTAGCTTGTAAGCACTAGGAGCTACTTCTACTTTGACGATGTACGAACCTTCCTTGTTTGGATCAAGTTTTCCTCCTT
Source organism: Phyllobates terribilis (assembly GCF_046119375.1). NCBI lineage: Eukaryota > Metazoa > Chordata > Amphibia > Anura > Dendrobatidae > Phyllobates > Phyllobates terribilis. Next base: position 17,110 of record NW_027370017.1, read on the forward strand.
CTGCTTTCCTCAGTACAAGGTCACCTTTCACGAGCCCCCGGGGTTTGATTTTCTTGTTGTCATACTTCGCGACAGCTGCCTTATGATTTGTTGCTCGGGTCGCGGCCATCTCGTGTGTTTCTTCCATGAGTTGTAACTCTTGGACCATCTTATCTTTGTTTTCCTCTTCATCATAACATCTGTTTCTATCTGTTGCGAACAGGTGACACAGTATTCCAGCGCAAATGGTGTGTCACCAGTTGCTCTCTCATTTGTTGTATGATTTTCCCACAGTATGAGGGTTAGCTACTCAGCCCATCGTCCTTATGCTACATCCAGACTCTTCTTGAGGTCAGTCGCAATGCTTTTATTAGCAGCTTCAACTTGCCATTGTAATGCAGATGTGCTACAAATACGAACTTTAGTCTAATGCCCAAGTCGTTACACCACTCGACGAGTTTTGGTGTGTTAAACTGGGGTCCTCTACCGTGACGATTTCTCGAGGGAAACCAAATCTACAAATTATATTCTTCCATAAGAATTTTTGTACTGCTTGGACGTTTGTTTTGGAAAGGGGAACTGCCTCGATCCACTTAGTGAAGTAGTCGATCACGACAATGATGAACTCGAGTTGACCGCTGCGCTTTTGGTGAGAAACGCCCCAATAGATCCAAGCCCACATCGCGAATGGACATGGGCCTGCCATAATTTGCATTTCTACCCCTGGTTGATGGCAAGATGGTGCATGTGCTTGGCATGCTTTACAGGTTCTCGCGATCTGAACAACATATTCGCGCATCGATAGCCAAAAATGGCCATGTCTAAGTGTTGGAAACACTTACGACCTCCACCCAGCGTGGGTTCCGCACAACCCCTCATGTAACTCGACGAGCATTCTTTGTCCTTCTTCTCGAGACAGGCATCTCAGCTCGCTACTCATGATTCCTTTTTGTAAAGTTCTCTCTGGCATGTGAAAAGTTGTGCCGCTTGCGACTACAACTTTTTACGCTCGCGAGGATCTTCAGGGAGGTCCTCTTGCGATATATACCTCTTAGTATAGGATCTCACCAATCGTCTACTGGGGTGTCAATTGCCATCATCTCTAAGTGCTCGCATATGGAATTTGTACTAGTAGAAGAGTACCAAATTGGCCTTGCCTTTCTTTTTGACTTGACATCGACCAATTGAGCTCACGATGCTAACTTTGCGAGCCCATCCGCTTTCTCGTTTTTTGTTTCTAGCGATAGAAGTTATAAGGAAATACTTGAACATGCTTTTCGAATTTGCCACTCGAGCCTGGTATTTTGGTAGATTGCCTGTTCGAGTCTTGTAAACCCCTTGTACTTGCTGAACAAATATTTCTTTATCACAAAACCATCCAATCTCCTCTACTTGTTCCACGAGGGAAATCTCGTGTCTAGCAATCAGAGCCTCATATTGTGCTTCATTGTTGGCGTCGCCAAAGTCGAGAGTTATTCAGTTCTCGTACATATCTTCCTATAGAGATCACAGTACGATTCCTGTGCCACAACCCTCGACAGTCGACATTCACAACTCCATCTACGTATAACTTCCAGGGGTGATTCCCGTACAGCGGTGAATCGCCAATCTCACAAAAATTTTTCTCGACGATAAAGTCAGCTAATGCATGAGATTTAATGGATGACCTTGGGTGGTACTCAATCTCAAACTCCGAGAGTTCTATTACCCACTTGGTCATTCTTCCTGCTAGCATCGGCTGATGCAAAATTTCGTGCAGAAGCAAGTCAGTCAACACTTGAATAGTATGTGTGTGGAAGTACGACCTTAGCCTTTGTTCTTCCATGGTCAATGTGAATACTGTTATCTCGATAGAGGAATTTCGGCTTCTGGCCATCAATAGTGCTTTGATGACGAAGTAAATGGGCTTCCGCTTCTCGCGAGCAAGCACTACACTCACAGTTTGCGAGTTTGAGGCTAGATTAAACTACAATGTCTCTCCCGGAATGGGTGACGATAAGGTTTGCAAGGTTGCTAGGTGCTCCTTTAGGCTATTGAAGGCCGCTTCAGGTTCCTCCGTCCACTGGAACTGTTCGGGCATTTTCAGGATCTTGAAGAATGGCAAGTTTCTCTTGGCTAGCTTGGCGTAGAACGTACCCATGTAATTTACTGACCCCATGACGGCTTGAACTTTAGATGGCTTCACCCGAATACCTCGCGATCTTATCTAGAAGCCCAAGAACTTGCCCTCTGTGATCCCACATATGCTTTTCTCCGGGTTCAAGCTCTTGCCATATCTGTGCAACATGTCGAATACCTCACGCAGATCTCTCGGGTGGTCTTGCTAGTGCTTGCTTTTCACAACTATGTCATTCACGTAAGCCTCGACTGTCTTTCCGATCTGTCCTTAGAAAACCTTGTCTACCAACCTCTAAAAGGTGGCCCTAGCATTTCTTAGACCAAATGGCATAACCTTGTAGCAGAAGGTGCGTTTGTTTGTTATAAAAGCGGTGCAGCTTGCATCTGCTGGGTTCATGGCGAGCTGGTTCTACTTGGAGTAAGCATCGAGAAAGCTTAGTGCCTCATAACCTATTGTGGAGTCGACGAGCTGATCTATGGATGGAAGAGAGTAGTTGTCTTTGGGGGCATGCTTTATTTAGATCAGTGCAATCAACGCACACGCGACACTTTCCTGTGTCCTTCTTTGGAACCATTATAACATTCGCAAGCCAGGCAGGATATTTTACTGGTTGTACAAATCCTTCATTAAGTAGCTTTGCGAGCTCCATTACTACAACCTTTTTCTTGGGGCCTGCTTGCTTTCTCTTCATCTGTCATCGGGGTTTTACCTACGGGTCAATAGCAAGAGAATGAGTCATTACCTCTAGGATGCCTTTGAGGTCTTTTGGAGTCCATGCAAAGATGTCTCGCATTGCCCCCAGTAAGGTCTCATTCTCCTTTGTTACTTCTGGTAATAGTCCTTGGTCAACATACAACTTCTTATCTTCCTCATCAAAGGGTGAGATTGCGTGCTTCACGACATTGACGGATGTAGGAGGAGGATTTTCCCCCATTGGTGATCACGAAGCTTCTCGTGGGTCTAGATCTGCCTCGTCCTCCGTGAGAAGAGAACCCGACAGGTAGAGTTAGTTCGTGTGTAGCACTCTCTTGTCATTTAGGTCTGCCTGGATATAGCAGGTCTCACTCTCCTCTTGGTTACCTCTAGCCGCGTCCGTGCCCTCTTGGGTCGGGAACTTGAGACAGAAACGGCTGATCGATACCACTGCTTCAAACCGGGTTAACGACTCACGGCCTAATATTGCATTGTACAACGAAGCGAGGGGGGTGAATAAAAAGTCGATTTCGTGTCTCCCAAGATCATGTCGATCGTTAGGACTCCCGAGTGCCTTCACAAAGTCTTATATGAAGCAAACGAGGTTGCATTTCTTTGGCCTTAGCTTAGATTGGTCGAGGTCGAGCTTCTGATAGGCCTCCCAATAGATTATGTCATGCTGCCCCTATCAAGTTGTTGATGATGTACGGGGATGTCGGGCGACCGCCGCCTGACATCCTCGTACATCATCAACGATTTGCTGCCTATGAATATGAAGACGAGTTCTTGGATTGGTCATGGGACATGGCTTATTAATTTGATAAACGAGACTACAATGAAGTCAAGCAATGCAACGTTGCTATCAACTGCGTAATCGGTTATGCCCGTATCTGGTGGAATCGTGAAGAGGAGTACCGCCATTACTATCATTGGCAACCCGTCACCACTTGGGAAAAACTTGTTAATGTTTATGAAGAAATATTTTACTCCATATGTTGAACCTATAGCCTATGTCGCTAACTGTAAGCGATGAACCAAGCCATACTTAGAGCGTACTCATCTTCAATCAAGACCGCAACCATTGTTCTCCTCCGTGCACTCTTCTAAGCATTCTCTTGTGTGTGCATCAATGCGCATCACAGTGCCTTTGCATAGTTCCATAATTTACCCTATTGTGAGCGTGTCCACTCTGATGTCGCACTTCATCCCTACAGGTTCTGCACCGGCATCTAATTTTGTGATCTCATCATCCAATGTTCATGTTCATGTTACCTCAACCGAGCTGACTTATGATATGACTGAGAGTTCTATCCCTCCAGCCCTGCCCATGTTTCATGAAGATGCAGCGGAGATTCCTAGCACACCAACGTAGTCAGCGCTTGAATCACCTCCTATCTTTGATGAGTATTCCGATGATGAGTTAATAGAGGTTCCCATGGAGATGAAGAGTGACTCATCCAACGTAAGCGATGGGATAGAAGTTCAAGTACTATTGTCTATGACTTTTCAAGAACTCGAGGGTCTTCGGTTCAACCATATGAGGTGACAGTCATTTTTATAGAAGTGTCCAAGCAAGAAGAGAAGATCACTCCAGCACCAGAGTCTTTCATATTACACTTCGTGGTGCCTAGGGTGGGTCTTGTTCCCTACATAGAGTCTATGCTATCTTCGACGTCCTCACACTTGATATACCTTGCTCCTACCAGTTCGAACAGGGGATGCTTCGGTTCAATGGGAGGGAGAATGATGCGATCCAGGCTTGCAATCACTCGATTGAGGCGAAGGTGAGATGACCCAGACTATGGTGTCCTCCTTGGACAAATACTTAGTGTATATAGTTATTACATATTCTATTAATAATTTGCATTCTCATATTTTATGGATTTTCCGTTTTAGGTGTGTGTTTCTCTTATGCATAAGAGGACCATGACATTAGTTAGAGTAAGGCCCAAGCCCACTATGTTCTGAAAGGTTTCATTTGGCTATATATATCTTTATTGTATTTCCTTTACAATCACGTTGAATGCAAATTAGAAGTTGAGTTGTCACCTCTTTTGCATCGCTGCCACCCTAGCACGGGATCGCACCTCAACGAGCCAAACACTTTCATGTTCCGTTCCTCAAACACTTTTTATTCTATTCCTCAAACACTTAAACACAAACCGACGATCGGGTGAACGTGCCCGATCTAGATGCGCACTTGAGAAGAATCAAAATCTCCATAAATTTTGTATCAAATGGTATTAGAGCGCCAACCGATCAAGCCACCAAAATCTTCATCACCATCATCTCCATTAGGCCTCACAAACGGGGCTTGCCTCCCGCTCTGACCCAAACCATTACCACGTATCATCTTCATCACCATTCACACTACATACATCCTTCCACCACCATTACCACCACATATTCCTCCTGCTCATACCACGTGTTTTGGGGCAAAAACTGCTCTTACGAGACTAAATTGCTTGATTCTTAGGAGCAACAATTCGAACTATGATCAACCTCAAAAGTACTCAAGAATCAGAAAATGAAAGTAGCTGAATTATTAATATGAGATCTCTTTTTTTAGTCATAACGTGTGCTTTACAAGAGTTCGTTCGTGGCGTTTATACAAGCAAAATTCGAACTTTGGATGTGTGTCGTCAAGTGCAAGAAATGTGGTGGTCGTCCGACTGTTACTTGCCTAACGCTCCATCACATAAATGCCAGTACCGTCTTCTTTGCAATGTTCAATCCAACAATTTATTCTTGCTGGGCTGCTGACCAAACATGCTTGGGCCGCTCAGATTTGGAGTCCAATAATTTGCACAAAAGCAATCGTCGGTTTTGACATGAAAATGGACGTCTTGCTTTTCTCTGCAATGGCTCCACATGTACGGCATGCATTCTATCCCGCCAAACGCTTTGACTGCCACATATTGCCTATTAATTCCTTTCTCATCACTCTGCTTCATTTGCGATTCTCTCCTTGGTAATTTTCTTCCTCCCAAAACTGCTTCATTTACTCTCGTTTTCTCCATTTTCCGGCCCTCTGTTTTCAGACATGGCCCTGAAGTTCCTATTAAGGGAGCTTGACACTGTCAACAGTATTCTTTCTGAGGGTGAACTGACTGGTATCCTATCCAGGGCAAGGTTTCAAAGGAGTGTTATTGCTCGTCTGTCGGACGATGATGAGAGAGAGGACGCCTGGTATGAGGGTTGGGTGTTCATGTATGATTATCCCTTCCTCATCGGGCATACCTCACCATTCTCTAGGATTTTACGTGACGTCATGGCCTCCTGGAATCTCACCCCTTGCCAGATTATTCCCTCGGGCTTGCGTTTACTCAGAATTTTTGATCGCTTGAACAAAAGGTACTTGGAACTAGGATTTTCTTTCAAGATATTTGAATACTTGTTCTACACAGTTAGCCTATGTTTGTACTAGTACCTCTTTAGGACTCGCCCGGGTTGAGAGCCCTTGGTTGGAAAGCTGGACGCGAATCATCGGGGCTAGAGGTATAGGTTCTTTTTTGTCAAGATCAATTGTCTTGGTCTTGAGAACATTCCTCTTTCTTGAAAACGGCGTGGTTAGAGTCTGGTAAGCATCTGCTCATTGTTCAACCTCTTGGATCGTTCGGATTAACTTGATCATTGTTCTTCTTTTGCAACTTTCTCTAAAGGAACCAAGGAATTAAAAGAGAACTGGGAAAGAGTCTTTGGGCTGATTGAGTGCCTACTTGCGAAATTCCATACTTTTGAGAACGCCACCGCTACTTTAAACCTCCCCTCTAGTCCTGAAGATTTGATGGCCTCACCAACAAAGTGTAAGTCATGCCTTTCTCCATGTGTGTTGAATTGGTTCTGACTTCTTCTCTTTTTGTTCAGGGACGAGTACCCATGCTGGGCGGAGTTCTTCCAGACTATCGCTTAAAGAATTACTAGCTCTGAAGGCTAAGAGCAATGGGGAAACATCCAAGGCCCCTGCTTCTACTACCAAAAGATCACGTGCTAACGCTGTTATTGACCTGAATTTACTCAATGCTCTTTCGATGATGCCCCCTTCAACCGTCAAAAAAGCCAAGCTCCCTCAGGATGTCTACAAGAATGTTGAAACCTCTAAAGTATTAGAAATGATCTTGTCATCCTTTTATACGGTTAACTTCTGATTGCCTCAATTATTCTTATTGCCTTGCTCCTATTGATTGATTTGTCCTGTCAGGCAATCCGGTAGGCTCGTCCAGGTATCTCTAGCGTAGGCGAAACTGCTAGCGTTGGAGGAGAAGATGAGCGCAGCAAACCAGAGGATGTCAGAGTTGGAGGCAGAGTTGAGCCGTCTGATGGCACAATCATCTCAATCCCAAAAGGAGTCGAGTGATCACATCCGCCAACTGGAGAAGGACATGACTCACCTTCGTGACCAGGGTGCTCAAGTGGCGATGGACGTCAGAGCTTACTTTGTCTTGAAGGCCAGGCTGGAGATGATGGAAGAATACGTTGAAGGAAAACACTACGAGCGGGACCTGGAAACTTCCCATGAAGACTTCAACAAGGAGTATCCCCATGGATGTCCCCACGACAACGTGTTACAAGTTCCAAGCGTCTCATGCGAGTTGGCGGACGTCGAGTTCTCTGGTCGTGATGGGGATGCCGACAAATAAGATGACGTTGGGTCTGATGGGAAGGTTCTCTGATCATGGTAAGAATATCCCTTTCACTCTTTTACTGCTGCTCTTTCTGAACTGTGTTTTTACTTAGTTTTATGAACATTTGGTTTTGGTGACCCGTTAAGTTGCGGGTCGTGTGTAATGTAACATTGTGAAACTTGTTTTGGAAGCCTGTTTAAGGAGCGGGTCGCGGATTTGTATGTGTGGATCGGTGGCCATTGTGTCACCGAGTATTTTGCTGCTTAATTTCGTATATATTGATGTCGACTGAATGTATTACAAATGTTTCTGATGTCTGCCGATATTAATGGCTACTTTTACTTTGACATTGCACACATCTTGACTTTCTAGCTCCATCAACTCGTGGTCTTTTTCCTGGTCTTCTGTGTCCGTTGTTTGCCTTCCATCGAGGGATCTTGTGTTAGACGCGGCATATGTGGTTCGTTGTGTCGGGCCTTCTCCTTTCTCGTCGAAGAGGGCAGAGATCTTGTTTCACAAGATGAGTTATTATTGAGATGTGTGTGTCTCGATTTAGTCGTATGAGTGTTAGGTTATTTTTGCGTTGAAAGCTAACCTTGTGAATTGTATAAGGCTAGTAAGGCCTCGTGTGCAGTTCTGCTCCTTACTCGTCGAAGAGAGTGGGAGTGAACCTGTTGTTCAATGTATGAATGTAAGTCGCGACATGTAATGTTGTTTGAGGGGAAGTAAATTTACTAGGTATGTGTAGTAAGGCAGAGCGTATGACCTTATAGTGGGTATAAGGTTCGCTAGGTACGACGTGAATGTGTCTGTATAATCCCTCGTGTTTCGATCGGTTGTATGTGTGTGAGCTCATTGTGTGTACGTGAGTGTATCCAATAGTCTTTTGTTGGGGGCCCAATTGTATACTTGTTTCATTAGAAAACAAAGAAATGAGAATAAAACACGCAAGCAACGAACTATCACAACGCATGTTATTTGTACTGTCATGGGTTGGTATTGTTCGTTCTATGTTATGTTACGTTGTTGTACCTGTCACATTGTCACCTAGAAGTAATAACGTTTCAAATGCATAGCGTTCCATATTTGGGGTACGTCTCGCCCGTCGATCAAACACAGTTTGTATGCCCTTTGTCCGACGACCTCTATAATGTAGTATGGGCCTTCCCATTATGGGTCTAACTTTCCGTCCCTGGGATCCTTCGTGTTTTGTAACATCTTTTGAAGGGCCCAATCCCCTAGTTTAAAACCATGATCGTAACATTCTTGTTATAACTTATAGACACTTGTTGTTGATGGAGGACCATGCGGCTTCTAGCCTTTTCTCGGAGCTCGTCAATGGTGTCGATATTATGAGATAGCTCGACATCATTCTGTTCTGGCGTCTGGAGACCATATCTTGCCGTCAAAACTACTACTTCGACAGGGAGGACCGCCTCACAACCATAGACCAAAGAGAAGGGGGACTAGCCCGAGGCACTTTCGGGCATAGAGCATAAGTAGTATGGTAGGAGTTTCGCCCATTTTCCCTTTGCACCCTCTAATCTCTTCTTCAAATTGTTAATGATAATTTTTTTGCTAGACTCCGCTTTCCCATTTGCCTGCGGGTATTGGGGCGTCGACGTGACGAGGGCAATGTTCCAACGAGTGAAAAAGTCATGAGTGTTTCGGCCGATGAGTTGCGAGCCATTATCGCACACTATCTCTGAAGGTACTCCGAACCTACACAGGATATTCCGCTTTATGAATAATATAACATGGGTTTCTTTTACCTCTTTGTAAGCTTCTGTCCTTATCTAGTTGGAGAAGTAATCTGTCATTGCCAGGAAGAAAACACGTTTCCCCAACGCCCGTGGTAGTTTTTTGACGATATCCATTCCCCACCGCATGAAGGGCCAAGGTGGGAGGGTTGGATTTAAGATTTCCAATGGTTGTCGAGGAACTGGTGCATGTCATTGGCATGCGTCATATTTCTTGGTATGTTCGACGGCGTCAGCATTCATTGTCGGCCAAAAGTATCCAAGTCGCCTAACGCTTCATGCCAACCTTATTCCCTCTGTGTCATTTCCACATTCCTTGGTATGGACTGAACGGAGAATTTGTTGTGCCTCATCGGGTCCGATGCACCTCAACTTTAAACCTGTGACGGGTCGCTTAAAGAGAACAGAGTCAATGACATCGTAAAATTAGGCCTGTACCTTGAGTTGTTTTGCCGCCACCTTGTCTTCTGGTAAGATGCCATCTATTTTCCAGTCAAGGAACGGTTTGATCCATCCTTGATTGACATTTTTTGGGTATGGTCGTAATGCTGAGTCTACTGTAACCTGACTTGCCACGGGTGAAGCGGTTGCGGTCCGTTCATCCCTTGACACGGCTACCAACTCGAGGTCATCAATTGCTACTTTGGGCACCGCAGGGTTTGTAACATGGATGATCGGGATGCTTGGGAACTCGTCAGGTTTCAGAGTTGATCCCAAGTTGGCTAGGACATCGGCCTCCGTGTTTTGTTCCCTCGGGACTTGTTGTATATTGAACTCGTCAAACCCGGTCACTATCTTTTTTTCGAATTCTTAGTACGACTGCTCGTCTTTCACCGAGAACGAGCCTTGCACCTGGTTTACTATGAGTAACGAATCACAAACTACATTTATGCTCTTCACACCGACGTCCCTTGCTAAATGTAGGCCAAAAACCAGCGCTTCGTATTCTGCCTCGTTGTTGGTGGCTTCCCACTCGCATCTCACACCCTGGGCTATGTTACCCCCCATAGAGATTTGAGGACGACACCCAGACCTGTTCCTCTGATGTTTGTATCTCCGTCAGTGTGTAACTCTCATTGTCCGTCTGCTTTGCCATGCGCGAGTTCTAAAACCTCCTTTGACGCATCCGGCTCTAGTGTTGGACTGAAATCTGCCACAAAATATGCGAGGGCCTGGAATTTGATTGCCGTCCTTGGTTTATAACTGATTTCATATCCGCTCAGGTGTATAACCCATTATTCCATGCGACCTGTAAGCTCTGTCTTCGTCATGACCGTCCTAAGGGGGTAGATGGTCCTAACTACTCTCGGTGTGTGTTTTGAAGTAAGGTTTCAACTTGTTGGCCGCCATCACGAGTTACCAAGACCAATTTTTCTAATGATGAGTACTTGGCCTCGGCGGGCAACAATGACTTGCTGACATAATAGATTGGTATACACCATCCTCTTCTCAGACCAGCACTACACTAACGGACGAATCTAATACTGCCAAGTATAGAGGTCAGGCTTCATCTGGTTTGGGTTTTTCTAGGAGCAATGGGTTGGAAAGGTAATTTTTGAGTTCATGGAAGGCCGCTTCCTGTGCACCACCCCATTGGAATGATTTGTTCTTTTTCAGGACGTCATATAAGGGCTTGCACTTGTCTGCCGATTTTGAGATGAGCCTGTTGAGCGCCACGATTTTTCCCTTCAATTTTTGCATTTCCTTCACTATCTTTGGCTCCCTTAAGTCAATTATGGCCCTGAACTACTCAGGACTAGTATCAATGCATCACTCGTGCACGACGTGCCCCAAGATTTTTCCTGACAAAACCCCGAGTGAACATTTTGCGGGATTCAACATCATGTTGTACCTCTTGAGAATGTCGAATGATTCTTACAGGTGCTTGATGTGATCGGTTTTGTTCTTCGACTTGACCAACATATCGTCAATCTACACCTCCATTGTATCCCCGATCTTATCTTTGAACATCTTGTTGACTAGCCGCCGATACGTTGCCCCTACGTTCTTGAGCCTGAAGGGCATGACCTGATAGCAGTATGTCCCCTGACTCGTGACAAACGAGGTTTTCTCTTGGTCATCGGGGTGTAGCTGTATCTGATGGTAACCACTGAACGCGTCCATGAAGCTTAACATCTCGTGACCTGCCGTCGCATCAATCATTGCGTCAATGTGTGGCAAAGGGAAGGAGTCCTTTGTACAAGATTTGTTTAGATCCGTAAAGTCTACGCAAACTAGCCACTTCCATTCTTCTTCTTGACTACCACTACATTTGCTAGCCATTCAGGGTATTTGACATCCCGAATCTTCCTTGTCTCTAGTAACTTGGCGACTTCTTTGTCGATTACTTTGTTCCTTTTGGACACGAACTTTCCCCTCTTCTGTTCGATAGAAGGAAAACTGGAGTCAACATTAAGCCGATGCATTGCCATGTCAGGAGGTAAACCTATCATATCCTCATGTGACCAGGCAAAACAGTCTGAGTTGGCGCGGAGGAAAGTCCTCAATCCCGCTCTGTTCTCGTCATCCAGATCTGCCCCAATTCTTACGGTGCGACTATGGATGCATGGTTCTAGTGCGACCTCGTCCAATCTCTCCGTCTCTAGTTCGACGTAGTGAGGGATTTCTCTTGTCATGGTCGCAAAACACTCTTTGAATGCCGACTTCATTGACGTCACATAACATTCTCGAGCAACCCTCTGATCGCCTTTAATTTCGTGGATCTCCCAGGCCATCGGGAACTTAATTGACCGATGATATGTTGAGGGGACATCTTTCATTGGGTGTATCCATGGACGGCCAATAATGCAGTTAATGGGCATTTCACATTCTAGCACGTTGAATTTTACCTGCAAGTTGACAACACTAGCATAGACAGGAAAAACTATATCCCCGAGAGTATATTTCACCTCTCCGCTGAATCCTACCAACGGGATCCTGGTTGCACTAACATCGTTTTCATTTAAGCCCATTTCTTTCAAGGTATTCAAGTTGATCATGTTAGTGGAACTCCTCGTATCCACTATAATGTGCCGGATTAAGCAGTTACCGATGGTCAGGGATATGACCAGGCCATCGTGATGTTCCTCCTCACACGCGTCAGAGTCATTGAAGGTAATTGGCATCGATATATCTACCTTCCTACCTTCATACTCTAACGGTGGGGGAGAATTCATGATGCTACTTTTATCCCGACGCTTAGCAGATGAATATGAGATACCACACAACTCCAACCCCCCTGCTATGGTGTTAATAACCTTGGCAGGGACGGGCGAAGGTGGTTTTTCGGAAGTCACCTGATTGCGACATGTCAAAGTCACTTTTCCCTTGTCTGACAACATGTCTTTGAGGTGTCCAAGCGACAAGAGCCTCGCCACTTCTTTGTGGAGAGCAACATACTCGTCGGTATTATGGCCATGGTCGCCATGGAAGTCACACCACCTTGATGTGTCCTTTTTGACGTCATGTCGATCAGAACTCCGCGGCCAACAAACCTCTTTACTCTACCTGTCAAGAGATTATACCAGCTCGGCGGTGGATACACTGAAATTGTAAGACTTCACCTGTGGGGGTAAAGCCGGGTGATCCTTCCAACCATTCCCCCGGTCGTGACCTTGGGATGTGCGTCCGTTGTCTTCATGATCTCGCGTGTATGGTTGGCTCCATCGGTCACTACGACTATCTCCGTTTTGATCGTCGATCAATGCGGTCGTAATTAACGTCTAGTTTGAGAGGTTCTTCGTCTTCTTCCAATCTGATCTGGGCCAGGGCTTTTTCCTGGACGTCTTCAAAAGTTGAGCAAGGGTACTTTGTTAGTTCTCAGTACAATTCTCTTTCTCGAATGAGTCCTTGGCGGAAAGCTTGTACAGATGTCACCAAGTCACAGCCCGGGATAGACACCTTTTTCCCTGTTGTACTTGTTAAGGTACTCCCGGAGTGTCTCACTGGGCCTCTGCACGACGTAGTATAAGTCACTAGACTGCTTTTCTAATTTCCGGATGCTGGCAAACTGGACTTTGAAAGCGTTGATGAGATCAGAAAAGGAGGAGATCGATCCCTTGCCTAGGTGCATAAACCATGTTAAAGCTGGACCTGATAAGGAAGTCTCAAAGATTTTGCACATGACCGCCTCTCGATCTTTCTTGGAAACTGATATTGTCATGAGTTTTTGCTTATATAAGGCCACATGGTCATCGGGGTCGGTTGTGCCATCGTAATTGACCATGCTAGGTAGGTGAAACTTCTTGGGTATATCCACACGTGCAATCTTTGCAGAGAAGGGAGATTCCTCAAAGCCGTCTAGTGCTTCCCTCTAAATTGGTGGCGGAACTCCTGGGATCTTGGCGAACCATTGGTCGACTGCTTTCATATAGTCTCCCAAGGCCTGTTGTACCAGAGTCTTCACCCGCACGTCCGGATCACTCACAGTCCCTGGCACCTGATTAATCCCCCTCACGGAGACATCGCTTGGAACGACCTGCGGGAACGCGCCGATCCGAGGCTGAGCCATCGCTGCATTGACACCTTGGGGAATCATATCCGCATCTTCAAGGTTTAAGCAAAAACTGACGTCTCTCAGGTTTTCTGTGAGTCGAGATCTGAGAACGTTTGACCCGAGCGATTGCATTTTCACTCTCAGGGAGGCATTTTCACGGGCCAACTTTGCATTTTCGGTGGTGAGGGTCTCGCTGAGCTACTGATGACGTTGTCGTTGGTCAGCGATCTAATGGCGAAGTGACTCCATCATTCGGGTCATCTCACGCATCTGGGCAACTTCATCGGAGTGTTTTTGTCGGTTGGTATTTCATCTTGTAGGCTATGACTGACATTGCCTTCTTCCATGGTGACTCTGTCATTGGGTGGAGGCGTTGTAGTCATGATTTTCTAAATGGGAATGGAACTTCAATTGACGCAGAACTGATCGATTGCCCCATGGTGGGCGCCAAATTATTTTGGGGTAAAAAGTGCTCACTTTTTGCCCTCAAAAGTACTCATAAAAGGTAAAAGAAATAGAAAATGAAAGTAGTTGAATTGTTAAGATGGGATCGCTTTGTTTTTTCAGTCATAACGTGTGCTTTACAAGAGTTCGTTCGTGGAATTTAAACAAGAAAAATTCGAGCATTGGATGTGGGTCGACGGGTGCGAGAAATGCGGTAGTCGTCCGGCCGTTACTTGCCTAACGCTCCATCACATAAATGCCAGGCCCGTATTCTTCTCAACGTCCAATCCAACAATTTATTCCTGCTGGGCCGCTGACCAAACACGCTTGGGCCTCTCAGATTTGGAGCCCAACACCAAGTATCATCTCGTCCATCATCATCGTAGTTGCAACATCCTGGTCGTCCTTTCCAGCCCTAGATCTCACTGTGTTCTGCACCGACATTCAACGGACTCTGCATCCCCGGATCTGCGGCACATCTCTCCCGCCACATAGACACTCGTTATCACCACCACCAACCCTGACAAGACGAGGACGATCGCCATACTATCCTACCGACCTGCCACCTCCCACAGTCATTTCGACCACTCGCTTTCCCATACCGTAACCATCACCGAAATTGGTGTGCGGCTGCTTGTTGGAAACAAAGTTAGAATGCCCTTCCCTAGCTTGTTTTGTGCGCCACACAAAATCAGCCAAAAGTTATTGAAGATAGAACAAAACCAAACCGGCCCAACAACGTGGGTTAGGTTGTTTTGTTCGCTATTTCTACTTGCAGAAATTAGTTTCAGTAATTACTTTTGCTACGTGGATTTGTTGCTTTTAAATTTTGGCTGCCTAGTTGTACTTTGAAATTAGTTGGGCTGGAAAGTTATTAAAAAAACAGCAGATTTTAGTTAAAGAATAGAGAGTTTAAAAAATGAGTGAGATTGATAAAAAAAAGGTCGAAAGAGAGAGAAAATATATGTGATATGGCGTGTCAGGTTTCTGAATGGCGGCCACCGCCCGACATCCCCATACATCGTCAACAATGTGATGCCTATGGATATGAAGACGAGTTCCTGGATTGGTCATGGGACATGGCTTATTACTTTGGCAAACGAGACTACAATGAATTCAAGCAATGCGATGTTGCTATAAGATGTTTCACCGGCTACGCCCGTACCTGGTGGAATCGTGAAAAGCAGTACCGTCATTACCATCATAGGCAACCCGTCACCATTTCGGAACAACTTATTTATGTTTTGATGTTAGCAAGGCCCCGGAGGTTGGTCACCCGAGTCCGACAAGTGTCCTCCCTCCCCGGACACTAAATTCGAGCGTTTGACCCGACCGATTGCATTTGCACTCTCAGGGAGGCATTTTCACCGGCCAACTTTGCATTTTCGGCGGTAAGGGTCTCGCTGAGCTTCTGATGACGTTGTCATTGGTCGGAAATCTTCTGGCAAAGTGACTCCATCGTTCGGGCCATCTCACGCATCTGGGCAACTTCATTGGAGTGTATTTTGTCGGTGGGTATTTTGTCATGTAGGCAACGACTAGCATCGCTTTCTTCCATGGTGACTCCGTCGTTGGGTGGAGGCATAGTAGTCATGATTTGCTGAATTGGAATGGAACTTCAATTGATGCAGAACCGATCGATTGCCCCACGCTGTGGGCCAAATTGTTTTGGGGAAAAAAGTGCTCGTACGAGACTAAATTCGAGCGCCAAATTGTTATGGGGAAAAAAGTGCTTTTAAGAGATCCCATCAGAGTGTTTTTGATGTTCTGACGGCAAGAACGGCGAGTCTTCTCCCGAGAAGATCAGTTTTGTCAAGACCATGAAAAAAGAAGGGCAAGAAGGTTGCTGCAGTTCGTGAGAAGGAGGCTGCGGAGGAGAGGGTTATGGTTCACGCCATTCCTTCGGATCCGAATTGGCCTAGCAAGGATGGTAGTGGTGCTCACGTTACTCGTTTCTGCTCCAAGAAGGGTGGCAACAAGGGCAAGGGTTCGAAATGAAGATCGAATCTTGGAACGTCCGAGGGCTTGGTCATGCTCGGAAACAAAATGGACTTCGTAAGTTCATTAGGAGTCTAGGTGTCAGTCTTTTGGTATTTTGGAGTCTAAGCTCAAATTGACGCAATGTTGACAATGTTATGTGCAACATAAGCCCGGGTTGGAAGTTTGTTACAAACTTTTATCTCGACTCACGTGGCCGAATCTTAGTAACTTGGGATGATGACTTTGTAGATCTTGATGTCGAGTCTGAGTCTGTGCAGCACATCGGGTGCCATGCCACGTGCAGGGCGACAGGTGTCAGGTTCAGTATTTGTTTTGTTTATGGTCTTCATAGCGTTGCTGCACGCCGCCCCATTTGGAGTCACGTTGATGATCTCATTGAGGCATCCGAGCTTCCTTGGATGATTCTTGGTGACTTCAACTCAGTCCTGAATGAGGGAGAAAGGGGAATGGGGAATCAGTCTCGATGTATGAGTGCAAGGACATGGTTAACGCTTGTCGGCGCCATGGACTTGTTGATGCACCGAGCACGTACTCCAACCCATTTACCTGGACCAACAAGTCAGTCTAGGGCAAGCTTGACCAGGTGTTAATCAACCCCACCTGGTTGAGTTTTGAGTTTGGTTGCAACACTGATTTCACGGACGAGTGGCTCTTCTCGGACCACAAGCCGGGAGTTGTTTCTTCGTGCAGGTCGGGGGAGAACAAGAAGTTTTACTTCATGTTCTTCAACATATGGACAAGGCACCCGATGTTCAATGAGATCGTGAAGGAGAGGTGGGTGTCCAGCTTTCGGGGCACCTACCAATACCGTCTCTCGAATCTCCTTCATGGCATGAAGGTGCCGCTCAAGGCCCTCAACAAGCAATAGTTCAGTCACATCTCCTCGAGGGCTGTGGAGGCCACTCTTGGTCTCAATCATGCCCTAGAGGAATGTTGGCTCCATTCGGACTCGCTTGATGCTCAGAGAGGGTTGGAGGAAAACCAGAAGGCTGGCTAAGAGACTCAACGATGCAGAGGGGAGTTTTCTAAGACAATTGTCTAAATCAAATCATGTTATTAAAAGTAACAGATGCACTAAGTACTTTCATTGTTTGATGAAGGTCAATGGCAAGCGATATCACATCGCTTCCCTGACCAAGCAGGAACGCGGCCACACCACTTTGGAGGCGGAGGTTGTCCAGGAGTTCATTGGCTATTATGAGGGGCTTTTCGGTTTGGAGGTCGACGTATCCCACTCAGCATCCGGGGAGCTCGCGCACGGTGCCAGACTTATTGATGGGGATGCCATCTTGTTGACCGCTCCTGTGTCGATTGAGGAGATCAAGAATGCTCTCTGGGCTATGGGTTATGACAAGTCCCCCGGGCCTGATGGGTTCTCGGTCAAGTTCTTCAAGTCGCACTGGAACGTCACCGGGGTTGAGGTTTGCGCGGCGGTTAAGGAGTTCTTCAGCAACGAGAAGCTTCTTCGGTAGACCAACCATACTATTGTTTGCGTGGTTAATAAGATAGTTTTGCCGGCTCGTGTTGAGCATTATCGGCCGATTTCGTGTTGTAATGTTTTGTACAAGTTGATCACTAAGATCATGACGCTTCGTCTAGAGAAGTGTCTTGGTCCCCTCATTGATCCGGCTCAAAGCGCTTTTTGTGGAGGGTGGGTTCCTCTCGGACAATGTCTTTCTTGTCCAAGAGCTCCTTCGGAGGTATGAGGTGCGCAGGGAAACAAAGAGGTGTTTCCTCAACCTTGACCTTGCAAAGGCATACGACTCCATCTCATGGGACTTTATCCGGTTTGCCCTTACTCACCTAGGGGCTCCGGTTAGGTTCATTAGTGGATTTTGGAGTGTGTTACGACTGCTATGTACTGCATTAAGATCAACAAGGGTCTCCACGGTTTCTTTCCCAAGAAGACGGGTCTCCTTCAAGGGGACCTCCTCTCCCCACTTCTCTTTGTGATGTGGATGGAGGTTCTCTCTAGGCTCATCAAGAAGGAGACCGCGTTAGACTCTTTCCACTATCACCAACATTGCCATTCTCTTAGACTTACCCTATCATTTTCGCAGATGACGTGGTTTTGTTTTGTCGTGGTGATGCAGGTTCGGTCAACATCCTCCTCGGCTACCTCGATCGGTTCAAGGAGATGTTCGGGCTCAAGGTCAATGTGGAGAAATCATCTATCTTCCTCGCATCTGTTTTGGAAGAGGATTGTGTTGCCATCACCGAAGCTACCAGTTTCACAAAAGGTGTCTTCCCATTCCGCTACCTAGGCATCCCCATCGGCCCTTCCAGGCTCCAGACGATCCACTACAAGCCGATGCTGGACACGATTGGTGCTTATCTCATGGTGTTGGCCAAGAAGACCATCTCGTTCGCGTGTAGAAAGGAGCTGATTACGTCGGTTCTACAGAGCAACCCGGGATTTTGGTTTTCTATTTTGCATATTCCTGTTGGGGTTCGGGAGAGTTTGATTTCTTTATGTAGAGGGTTCTTATGGAAGCTCCCCCGGGATAGATGGGAACATATTTGTGTCACAAGGAGGGAGGGGGTGTCGGAATTTTGGACTTTGAGGTTTAGAACAAGTGCATCATTATGAAGCACTTGTGGCACATTGTCGATCGTTGCGATAGTTTGTGGGTTAGATGGGTTCACCACCGTTATTTTACCGTGGTGGACCTCGTCGATTGGGTTGCTCATCGTCACGACTCTTCCCTGATAAAGGTTATGGTCCATGCTCAATGGTCTGTAGCCTGGGGGAGGGCATGGCATCCAGCATCACATATACCCTTGTTGATTGGTATGTGGAGGACAAGTTCAAGGTGTCCAAAGCATACAAGGTGTTTTGTCCTAGAAGACCCGTTGTGAGGTGGGCGAAGGACGTGTGGCCGGCGCACTCTATGCCCAAGCACTCCTTCTGATGTAGGAGCATCCTCAAGGCAAAAAAGTCAAGGACCCATCATAAGAGCTATGATAAAGAGACTAGAAGACATGGTCAAGGAGGCCACTTTGATCTTGGAGGTAACACATGAGGTGACCCCCTTTGCCTCCAATATTTTAGTATGCTATAGATAAGACAATCTCCTAAAACTTTTATGAGTACACCTCGTCCATTCAAGGCCATCATCATGGCTTCAAAGTCACATGTTGTGAAACTACCCGGATAAGATCAATTTATGAAGGCTACTTTGGGTTTGGTTTCAACACAACAAATGGAACTCATTATTTCCACCCTTCTATTATTTGGAAGAGGTTCATATCCCCAACAAATTCAATGAAGACAAAAAGGCCATCCAAGATCAAGATCAAGGCTGCAATTGTCACTTTTGTGAAACTATCACACTTTTACACCTTACCCGGCTAGGTTATAAAAGTGTGCATTTTTACCCTTTTTCCCTAACTCTTTTAAAACACTTTCCTAAGGGTATTTTGGACCTATTTTTGTCGAGCTTGTAGATGGTAGAAGGCCTTGGTCATTGGAGGTATAAAAGCCAAAAATAACCTAACCAAAAGGGGCCTTTGATTGAATGGAAAACCTAAGTGTTCTCAAGGGACAAAATCATAGTGTAGCTTAGTGTAGATGCAGATTGAATCTGTACCTTTGTTGCCTAGGTATCTTGATCATGTAATCTTGATTGTGTGAGCTTGAATGCTTGGGAAGCTCTCGGTGTTTAGGGTTGTACAATCTCCCTTTATGTTAAGTTAAAGTTTGTTGTTGTTCTTACTCTTCTTGATATTGTGTTGAGGTTAAGTCCAAGGTACTTAGTTTAGAGAGAGTGAATTAACTCAAGAATCTATCGTTTCTGATTTCTCAAACCCCATTCTATTTTCTCTTTGTTCTTCCTTGTTCTTGAACAAGTTAGAACACCATCCTAGAACACTTGTTCTAGCTTAGTGATTGGTTGTGAATCTAGGTCCGAGCTATCATAGAGAATCCCTATATCAAGTAGTATCAGAGCTCAGCTGATTCATCAACCATTTTCACTTTTAAAACCCAAAAACAAGTTGATCTTGCAAGCTTGCAAGACAACAACCAAAAACAGCCTTGAAAACCTCTATTTTTGTGCTTGTTGTTCTTGGTCTTTTCTCATGAGTGCTTGAGTGTAATTTTGCAGTAATATAGCTGAAGTTGAGTGCTTGAAGGAGTCCAAAGATTATCCAAGCAAGAGGAAGGTATTTCTATGAGAATTTCCTAGCCAAAAACCCTACCCGGATGCTTGTAAAACTGAGCAAGAAGCCAACTTCTAACCCTTATTTCACCCAAGCAAACATAAACCCATCAAAAACACTCAAGATCCCCTTGAAGAACAAATATTGAAATGCAAAGGGCAAGAAATATCAAGCAATTTGGTCAAGGGAAACGATGAGCAAAAACAAAATTGCAACCCAAACAACAAAAAACACTCTATTATCCGCTGGATTATAGCCGACCTAGCTTTTTGGCACACCAGTCCAATTAATTTGACTCGTGCCATTGGCCTAATTTCTGGTGCCTTTACCACACAAACATCCCTACTACAAGTTATCACAGTTGGTATTACCAAGGTTACATCAAAAAGGAAGGAAGGACCACCTAGAAACCCTTGGTTAGCCATTTTCAATCAAAAATCGTTGGATTATAGCCGCCCTAGCTTTTTGGCACAACATCGCAATTGATTTGACTCGTGCCTTTGGCCTAATTTATTTTGCCTTTCCCACAAAAACAGACCTCGTACAAGTTATCACATTTGGTGGGTCCTAGGTTACATCAAAGGGGGAGGAAAGACCAACTTGAAATTCAATACTTGTCCATTTTTAGCCACCCCCGGTGTAAGTTTCTAAGTGACAAAAAAACTTACCTTGTGACATTCTTTTGTAACAACTCTTTGTGAAACATTATGTATGTGTCCAAGTGATATAATAACATCAAGATTAAGGAGGAGAAGGGGATTGCCATGTGCACCTCACACCCTATCCTAAACCCACACCTCTTGCCTTAAGCCGGTTACTTTAGCTTGGGTTAAACACATTTCCTACCATCATTCTCAATGACATCTCTGAGGCAAACAAGGTTAATTCAAGGATTCTTTAAGTGTCCCAACTGAGTTAAAGTTCATAAGTCCCTTTGAACTTATACACATAACTTGCCTTACTATTCTTGCAAGTGATCTTCATTACAACTATCCTACTTTGCTCGCTGATTTTTTATCGCCTTTAGTGCACCAAGCTTCCATTATTCACACTTGAATTATTGAATCTACAAGGTAGCAAGACATAGCCAACAAGTGAGAGGAACATACTTGAAAAGGGCGACACAAACACATACATCAAACATAAGTTATTAGTCTAACCTAACCTAGTTCATTGTTTGTTCTTTTCGTGATCATGTCTAGCTCACACCATGGATATCAACATGGACCTCAACAAGAGGAGGATGTGGTGAATCTCCTTGGGACCATGATCGAGAACAATGAGAACAACTTTAGGACCATGAGGGAGGACTTTGTTAGGACCATGAATGAGATCAAGGCCTAGACCATCCCTTCCTTTAGGCACCCAAGTTGGC